>NC_042971.1:58110852-58378352 GCF_901001165.1 Salmo trutta
CTGAGAGAGTGGCCAGAGAAGAGAGAAAGGACAAAGACAACAGCCAGTACTGTAGAGAAAGGACAAAGACAACAGCCAGTACTGTAGAGAAAGGACAAAGACAGCAGCCAGTACTGTAGAGAAAGGACAAAGACAGCAGCCAGTACTGTAGAGAAAGGACAAAGACAACAGCCAGTACTGTAGAGAAAGGACAAAGACAACAGCCAGTACTGTAGAGAAAGGACAAAGACAACAGCCAGTACTGTAGAGAAAGGACAAAGACAACAGCCAGTACTGTAGCTACCAGAAAGATGAGCTGTTCTAGGGCAGGCGAGAGTTCTTAGAACTGTTTGTATTAAACAGCCATTGTTTACTAATCTTCTTTGGTGAAAACACCACTGTCACATTTTTTACTGCAACCTGATCACATCAACTGACATGACCTTATCAAAGTGATAGTAACAGATATGAGTGTGAAGTCTTGTGCACTTTGAAGTATATATCAACTGTAAATACAGGATTTTCATTGAACCCTTGTAATATTTTGATGAACCAAATACCAATACTACATATGCCAGTCTCTACCCCATGTTGACAACTTCTGCTCTGCCTCTTGTTGATGTCAATATCTATCATAGTTTTACTCAAAATGCATTTGATTTTACCATCCTCTATGTAGGCTGTCCTCTTGGATGGTTGCCATGTAGAGTCTTCACTCAGAGCAGCCCATATTTGTCAAAACAGCTTGTCCACAGGAAATAGCTCTGGAGTGAGGCGACATCCCAGTGGTCTGCAGCTCTGTGTTCCACCCTTCCACCCATTACATGATCATGGCTTCTCTCTCTCTCTCACTCACATCTCGCTCATCAACTCTGTGGAACTGAGTTCGACTGATCCAAACCACAATCCCAGAGGAACACAAGACTGCTAGTCGTGTACATGATAATCGACAGCGGATACATTTGGGACACAGAAACAGTGGGGAAATGTAGGCCTATGTAAAAAAATATATATAATAATAATAATATATTGTCAATTACTCATTAAAAAGTAGCCTTTGGCATTTTAGAATATGATATACTTGTAGTGTTAAAAGACAGCTGTTATTCGTCAATGAGTCGCTCGTCACACCACCTCGTTTAAGCGTTGGGTTTCTTTTCTTACTACATCCAAATCAAAGTCTTACTCTCAGCTTAGTATTTCACAGGTCTAACATCATCTTTAAAAATATCTCCAAGCCATGGGGGATCAGGAGTAGTAATCTCTGAAGCTCACCACTTCTGAGGGGCCGACAGCAGACTGACGACCCCTAGAGACAGACAGAGAGGGATAGAAGGAATCCTGATGCTTTAAGGCACCGCTATCCAATGACTGGACCAGAAAGAAACAGGGGAGTGGGGAGAGAAAGAGAGGAAGTAAGAGGGAGTGTGTGTGTGTGTGTGTGTGTGTGTGTGTGTGTGTGTGTGGGAGGGGGGGGTTCTTCTATCCAAGGATAGTAAAAGAAGGAAAATTCTCCCTCGTGGGGACATTTCCCCCGTTACAATTAGGGTTAGAATTGGTTTAAGGTTAGGGTTATGATAGACCGCTGCACCACTCAGGATGCCTAAGGCACTGCATCGCAGTGTTGTGGTGTCACAGCAGCCTGGGATCGAACCCAGGCTGTGTCACAACCGGCCGTAACCAGGAGTCCCATAGGCCGGCACACAATTGACCCAGCATCGTCCGGTTTAGGGGAGGGTTTGGCCGGGGGGGCTTTACTTGGCTCATCAGGCTCTAACGACTCCTTGTGGTGGGCTGGGCGCATGCAGGCTGACTCTGGTCGTCAGTTGAAAGGTGTTTCCTCCGACACATTGGTGCAGCTGGCTTCCGGGTTAAGCGGGCGGGTGTTAAGGAGCACAGTTTGGCGAGTCCTGTTTCAGAGGATGCATGACTCGACCTTCGGCTCTCCCGAGCCCGTTGTGCTGTTGCAGCAATGAGACAAGATCGTAATCACGAAATTGGGGAGAAAAAGGGGGTAGATTTTTCTGTCTCTAGTAGGTCTATACTGTCTCTCTAGTGGGTCTATACTGTGTCTCTAGTAGGTCTATACTGTGTCTCTAGTAGGTCTATACTATGTCTCTAGTAGGTCTATACTGTGTCTCTAGTAGGTCTATACTGTGTCTCAAGTAGGTCTATACTGTCTCTCTAGTAGGTCTATACTCTCTAGGTCAATACTGTGTCTCTAGTAGGTCTATACTGTCTCTCTACTAGGTCTATACTGTCTCTCTACTAGGTCTATACTGTCTCTCTAGTAGGTCTATACTGTGTCTCTAGTAGGTCTATACTGTGTCTCTAGTAGGTCTATACTGTGTCTCTAGTGGGTCTATACTCTCTAGTAGGTCTATACTGTGTCTCTAGTGGGTCTATACTCTCTAGTAGGTCTATACTGTGTCTCTAGTAGGTCTATACTCTCTAGGTCAATACTGTGTCTTTAGTAGGTCTATACTGTGTCTCTAGTAGGTCTATACTGTGTCTTTAGTAGGTCTATACTGTGTCTCAAGTAGGTCTATACTGTCTCTCTAGTAGGTCTATACTCTCTAGGTCAATACTGTGTCTCTAGTAGGTCTATACTGTGTCTCTAGTAGGTCTATACTGTGTCTCTAGTAGGTCTATACTGTCTCTCTACTAGGTCTATACTGTCTCTCTACTAGGTCTATACTGTCTCTCTAGTAGGTCTATACTGTGTGTCTAGTAGGTCTATACTGTGTCTCTAGTAGGTCTATACTGTGTCTCTAGTGGGTCTATACTCTCTAGTAGGTCTATACTGTGTCTCTAGTGGGTCTATACTCTCTAGTAGGTCTATACTGTGTCTCTAGTAGGTCTATACTCTCTAGGTCAATACTGTGTCTTTAGTAGGTCTATACTGTGTCTCTAGTAGGTCTATACTGTGTCTCTAGTAGGTCTATACTGTGTCTCTAGTAGGTCTATGTGTCTCAAGTACACTGCTCAAAAAAATAAAGGGAACACTTAAACAACACATCCTAGATCTGAATGAAAGAAATAATCTTATTAAATACTTTTTTCTTTACATATTTGAATGTGCTGACAACAAAATCACACAAAAAAAATCAATGGAAATCCAATTTATCAACCCATGGATGTCTGGATTTGGAGTCACACTCAAAATTAAAGTGGAAAACCACACTACAGGCTGATCCAACTTTGATGTAATGTCCTTAAAACAAGTCAAAATGAGGCTCAGTAGTGTGTGTGGCCTCCACGTGCCTGTATGACCTCCCTACAACGCCTGGGCATGCTCCTGATGAGGTGGCGGATGGTCTCCTGAGGGATCTCTTCCCAGACCTGGACTAAAGCATCCGCCAACTCCTGGACAGTCTGTGGTGCAACGTGGCGTTGGTGGATGGAGCGAGACATGATGTCCCAGATGTGCTCAATTGGATTCAGGTCTGGGGAACGGGGGGGCCAGTCCATAGCATCAATGCCTTCCTCTTGCAGGAACTGCTGACACACTCCAGCCACATGAGGTCTAGCATTGTCTTGCATTAGAAGGAACCCAGGGCCAACCGCACCAGCATATGGTCTCACAAGGGGTCTGAGGATCTCATCTCGGTACCTAATGGCAGTCAGGCTACCTCTGGCGAGCACATGGAGGGCTGTGCGGCCCCCCAAAGAAATGCCACCTCACACCATGACTGACCCACCGCCAAACCGGTCATAATGGAGGATGTTGCAGGCAGCAGAACATTCTCCACTGCGTCTCCAGACTCTGTCACGTCTGTCACGTGCTCAGTGTGAACCTGCTTTCATCTGTGACGAGTACAGGGCGCCAGTGACGAATTTGCCAATCTTGGTGTTCTCTGGCAAATGCCAAACGTCCTGCACGGTGTTTGGCTGTAAGCACAACCCCCACCTGTGGACGTCGGGCCCACAGGTGGCCGTTCTGACCGTTTGAGCAGACACATGCACATTTGTGGCCTGCTGGAGGTCATTTTGCAGGGCTCTGGCAGTGCTCCTCCTGCTCCTCCTTGCACAAAGGAGGAGGTAGCGGTCCTGCTGCTGGGTTGTTGCCCTCCTACGGCCTCCTCCACATCTCCTGATGTACTGGCCTGTCTCCCGGTAGCGCCTCCATGCTCTGGACACTACGCTGACAGACACAGCAAACCTTCTTGCCACAGCTCGCATTGATGTGCCATCCTGGATAAGCTGCACTACCTGAGCCACTTGTGTGGGTTGTAGACTCCGTCTCATGCTACCGCTAGAGTGAAAGCACCGCCAGCATTCAAAAGTGACCAAAACATCAGCCAGGAAGCATAGGAACTGAGAAGTGGTCTGTGGTCACCACCTGCTGAACCACTCCTTTATTGGGGGTGTCTTGCTTATTGCCTATAATTTACACCTGTTGTCTATTCCATTTGCACAACAGCATGTGAAATTTATTGTCAATCAGTGTTGCTTCCTAAGTGGACAGTTTGATTTCACAGAAGTGTGATTGACTTGGAGTTACATTGTGTTGTTTAAGTGTTCCCTTTATTTTTTTGAGCAGTGTAGGTCTATACTGTCTCTCTAGTAGGTTTATACTCTCTAGGTCATTACTGTCTCTCTAGTAGGTCTATACTGTGTCTCTAGTAGGTCTATACTGTGTCTCTAGTAGGTCTATACTCTCTAGTAGGTCTATACTGTGTCTCTAGTAGGTCTATACTGTGTCTCTAGTAGGTCTATACTCTCTAGTAGGTCTATACTGTGTCTTTAGTAGGTCTATACTGTCTCTCAAGTTGGTCTATACTGTGTCTCTAGTAGGTCTATACTGTGACTCTAGTAGGTCTATGTGTCTCAAGTAGGTCTACACTGTCTATACTGTGTGTCTGAATCCTGCCGTGTCTGAATCCTGGCTTAGGAAGACCACTAAAACCTTGACATTGCCATTCCTAACTATAACATTTTCCGACAAGATAGAACTGCCAAAGGGGGCGGTGTTGCAATCTACTGCAAAGATAACCTGCAGAGTTCTGTCTTACTATCCAGGTCTGTACCCAAACAATTCGAGCTCCTACTTCTAAAAATGAACCTTTCCAGAAACAAGTCTCTCACCGTTGCCGCTTGCTATAGACCACCCTCCGCCCCCAGCTGTGCCCTCGACACCATATGTAATCTGATTGCCCCCCATCTATCTTCTGAGCTCATGCTGCTAGGTGACCTTAACTGTGACATGCTTAACACCCCGGCCATCCTACAATCTAAGCTTGATGCCCTCAACCTCACACAACTTATCAACGAACCTACCAGATATAACCCCAAATCCGTAAACATGGGCACCCTCATAGATATCATCCTAACTAACTCGCCCTCCAAATACACCTCTGCTCTTTTCAACCAAGATCTCAGCGATCACTGCCTCATTGCCTGCATCCATAATGGTTCTGCGATCAAACGACCACCCCTCATCACTGTCAAACGCTCCCTAAAACACTTCTGCGAGCAGGCCTTTCTAATCGACCTGGCCGGGGTATCCTGGAATGACATTGACCTCATCCCGACAGTAGAGGATGCCTGGTTGTTCTTTAAAAGTGCCTTCCTCACCATCTTAAATAAGCATGCCCCATTCAAAAAATGTAGAACCAGGAATAGATATAGCCCTTGGTTCACTCCAGACCTGTCTGCCCTTGACCAGCACAAAAACATCCTGTGGCGTTCTGCATTAGCATTGAATAGCCCCCGTGATATGCAACTTTTCAGGGTAAGTTAGGAACCAATATACACAGGCAGTCAGGAAAGCTAAGGCTAGCTTTTTCAAACAGAAATTTGCATCCTGCAGTACAAACTCAAAAAGGTTCTGGGACACTGTAAAGTCCATGGCGAATAAGAGCACCTCCTCCCAGCTACCCACTGCTCTGAGGCTAGGAAACACTGTTACAACCGATAAATCCACTATAATTGAGAATTTCAATGAGCATTTCTCTACGGCTGGCCATGCTTTCCCCCTGGCTACCCCTACCCCGGTCAACTGCCCGGCACCTTCCACAGCAATCCGCCCAAGTCCCCACCATTTCTCCTTCACCCATATCCAGATAGCTGATGTTCTGAAAGAGCTGCAAAATCTGGACCCCTATAAATCAGCCGGGCTAGACAATCTGGACCCTCTCTTTCTAAAATGATCTGCCGAAATTGTTGCAACCCCTATTACTGGCCTGTTCAACCTCTCTTTCGTATCGTCTGAGATTCCCAAAGATTGGAAAGCTGCTGCGGTCATCCCCCTCTTCAAAGAGGGAGACACTCTAGACCCAAACTGCTACAGACCTATATCTATCCTACCCTGCATCTCTAAGGTCCATAGTCTGGCTTTCTTCTGGTGGTTTTGGAGCAGTGGCTTCTTCCTTGCTGAGCGGCCTTTCAGTTTATGTCGATATAGGACTCATTTTACTGTGGATATAGATACTTTTGTACCTGTTTCCTCATGCATCTTCACAGGGTCCTTTGCTGTTGTTCTGGGATTGATTTGCAATTTTCGCACCAAAGTGCGTATCCATCCTGAGCGGTATGACGGCTGCATGGTCCCATGGTGTTTATACGTTCGTACTATTGTTTGTACAGATGAACGTGGTACATTCAGGCGTTTGGAAATTGCTCCTAAGGATGAACCAGACTTGTGAAGGTCTACAATTTTTCTTTTGATTTTCCCATGATGTCAAGCAAAGAGGCACTGAGTTTGACGGTAGGCCTTGAAATACATCCACAGGTACACCTCCAATTGACTCAAATGATGTCAATTAGCCTATCAGAAGCTTCTAATGTCACGTCCTGACCCTTGTAAGATGACAGTTTCTATAGTAGAGTGGTCAGGGCGTGACAGGGGGTGTTTTTGGGTGGTTTTCTGTTTCTATGTGCCCTGTGCCTGCTCTACGCACCCAGTCTCCTGTGCTTCTCCCCAGTCCGGTGAGATCGGGTCCAGCTCCACGTAGGAAGCCTCCAGTGATGATCAATGGTCCGAAGCCTCCAGTGATGATCCATGGCACAAAGCCTCCAGTGATGATCCATGGCGCGGAACACGTAGTGATGATCCATGACACGGAGCCCGCAGCGACGGTCCCCGGTCTGGAACCTACAGAGACGCTCTCCAGCCCGGAGCCTCCAGCGACGCTCCCCAGTCCGGAGCCTCCAGCGACGCTCCCCAGTCTGGCGCCTCCAGCGACGCTCCCCAGTCCGGAGCTTCCAGCGACGCTCCTCAGTCCGGAGCCTCCAGCGACGCCTCCCAGTCCGGAACCTCCAGCGACGCTCCCCAGTCCAGCAACGCTCCCCAGTCCCGAGCCTCCAGCGACGCTCCCCAGTCCAGCGACGCTCCCCAGTCCGGAGCCTCCAGCAACGCTCCCCAGTCCGGAGCCTCCAGCGACGGTCCGCAGCCCGGAGCCTTCAGCGGCGGCCTGTAGCCCGGAACCTTCGGCGGCCTGCAGACCGGATCCTCCAGCGGCGGCCTGTAGCACAGAACCTCCAGCGGTGGTCTGCAGCACAGAGCTTCCGGTAATGATCTACAGTCCGATTCCTCCGATAACAATCCACGGGCCGGTGATACAGAAGTGGAGGGATCTGTGGGCGGAACGGGGGTTACGCCCTGAACCGGAGCCACCTCCGTTGCTGGAGGATCGGAGGGATAGTAAGGTTCTGGGTTTAGCTATAGAGCCGCCATAGACATTTGTCACCCTCCCTACCCTCCCTTTGCGTTTTGTGTTTTTTTTTGGTTGCAGTCGGAGTCTGCACCTTTGGGGGGGGGGGGGGGGGTACTGTCACGTCCTGACCCTTGTAAGATGTCATTTTCTATAGTAGAGTGGTCAGGGCGTGACAGGGGTTGTTTGTGGGTGGTTTTCTTGTTTTCTGTTTCTATGTTGTTTTTCTAGGTTTCTAGTTCTATGTTGGGGTTGTTGGGATGATCTCCAATTAGAGGCAGCCTGTTCTCGTTGTCTCTAATTGGAGATCATATTTATGTAAGGGGTTTTGCCATTTGGTTTTGTGGGTTGTATATTTTGAGTAGTGTGTTTTCTCTGCGTCACGGTTTGTTGTTTTATTATTTCAAGTATTTGGTGTATTGCATTACGTTTCACGGATTAATAAAGATGTGGAACTACAAACACGCTGCGCCTTGGTCCGATCCTTTCAACAGCCGTGACATCTAAAGCCATGACATCATTTTCTGGAGTTTTCCAAGCTGTTTAAAAGCACAGTCAACTTAGTGTTTGTAAACTTCTGAACCACTGGAATTGTGATAAAGTGAATTATAAGTGAAATAATCTGTAAACAATTGTTGGAAAAATTACTTGACTCATGCACAAAGTAGATGTCCTAACCGACTTGCCAAAACTATAGTTTGTTAACAAGACATTTGTGGAGTGGTTGAAAAACAAGTTTTAATGATTCCAACTTAAGTGTATGTAAAATTCCGACTTCAACTGTATGTGTCCTTTGATTTCCATGGTCTTGTCGATCATTGTACACGTGTCCGTTGGTGGTGTGAGTGTCAGCAAAAAAAAGAAACGGCCCTTTTTCAGGACCCTGTCTTTCAAAAATAATTCGTAAAAATCCAAATTTCACAGATCTTCATTGTAAAGGGTTTAAACACTGTTTCCCATGCTTGTTCAATGAACCATAAACAATTTTTATTTATTTCACCTTTATTAAACCAGGTAGGCTAGTTGAGAACAAGTTCTCATTTGCAACTGCGACCTGGCCAAGATAAAGCAGAGCCATTCGATACATACAACAACACAGAGTTACACATGGAATAAACAAAACATACAGTCAATAATAAAGTAGAAAAAAGAAAACAAAAAGTCTATATACAGTGAGTGCAAATGAGGTGAGATGAGGGAGTTAAGGCAATAAATAGGCCATTGTTGTCACGTTCCTCTTCGTCTGAAGATATGGAGAAATCGCTGTCGAAAAAAGTGGACCAATACGCAGTGGGTTGCGTGCTCACCATATTTTATTTTAATGTGAACACCGAGAAAAAAAACAAGAAACAATAGACCGACAGGAACAGTTTAGCAGGCTAACATAAAGCAGTGCTAAAACAACTACCCACAATAAAAAACACATCCCTATATATAGGACTCTCAATCAAAGGCAACTACAAACACCTGCCTTCAATTGAGAGTCCAACACCCAATTACCTAACATAGAAAATACTAACTAGAAAGAACATAGAAATACAAAAACGTAGAACATAACCCAAAACCCAGAAATAATAAATCAAACACCCTTCTAAACAAACCACCACCCCGAACCACATAAAACAAATACCCTCTGCCACGTCCTGACCAAACTACAATCACAAATAACCCCTATACTGGTCAGGACGTGACAATGGTGGCAAAGTAATTACAATATAGCAATTAAACACTGGAATAGTAGATGTGCAGAAGATGAATATGCAAGTAGAGATACTGGGGTGCAATGGAGCAAGATAAATAAACAAATACAGTATGGGGATGAGGTAGATAGATGGGCTGTTTACAGATGGGCTATGTACAGGTGCAGTGATCTGTGAGCTGCTCTGACAGCTGGTGCTTAAAGCTAGTGAGGGAGATATGAGTCTCCAGCTTCAGTGATTTTTGCAGTTCGTTCCAGTCATTGGCAGCAGAGAACTGGAAGGAAAGGCAATCAAAGGAGGAATTGACTTTGGGGGTGACCACTGAGATATACCTGCTGGAGCGCATGCTACGAGTGGGTGCTGCTATGGTGACCAGTGAGCTGAGATAAGGCGGGGCTTTACCTAGCAGAGACTTGTAGATAACCTGTAGCCAGTGGGTTTGGCAATGAGTACGAAGCGAGGGCCAACCAACGAGTGTAACGCCCTGGCCATAGAGAGGGGTTTTTTGTTCTTTATCTTGGTTAGGCCAGGGTGTTACATTGGGTGGGCGTTCTATGTTCCTTTTTCTATGTTTTTGTATTTCTTTGTTTTGGGCCGAGTAGGGTTCCTAATCAGAGGCAGCTGTCTATCGTTGTCTCTGATTAGGAATCATACTTAGGCAGCCTGTTTCCTTTGGGGTTTTGTGGGTAGTGTTTTCTGTCTTGTGTGTGTTCACCTGGCAGAACTGTTGGCTTTCGTTTTCCTTGTTTGTTTTATGAAGTGTCTCATTAAAAATCATTATGACCACTTACCATGCTGCATCTTGGTCCCCTCTTCCAGACGATCGTTACAACGAGAGCGTACAGGTCGCAGTGGTGGGTAGTGTATGGGGCTTTGGTGACAAAACGGATGGCACTGTGATAGACTGCATCCAATTTGTTGAGTAGGGTGTTGGAGGCTATTTTATAGATGACATCGCCGAAGTTGAGGATCGGTAGGATGGTCAGTTTTACGAGGGTATGTTTGGCAGCATGTGTGAAGGATGCTTTGTTGTGATATAGGAAGCCGATTCTAGATTTAATTTTGGATTGGAGATGTTTAATGTGAGTCTGGAAGGAGAGTTTACAGTCTAACCAGACACCCAGGTATTTGTAGTTGTCCACGTATTCTAAGTCAGAACTGTCCAGAGTAGTGATGCTGGACGGGCGGGCAGGTGCGGGCAGTGATCGATTGAATAGCATGCATTTAGTTTTACTTGCACTTAAGAGCAGTTGGAGGCCACGGAAGGAGAGTTGTATGGCATTGAAGCTCGTCTGGAGGTTAGTTAACACAGTGTCCAAAGAGGGGCCAGAAGTATACAGAATGGTGTCGTCTGCGTAGAGTTGGATCAGAGAATCACCAGCAGCAAGAGCGACATCATTGATGTATACAGAGAAGAGAGCCAGCCCAAGAATTGAACCCTATGGCACCCCCATAGAGACTGCCAGAGGTCCGGACAACAGGCCCTCCGATTTGACACACTGAACTCTATCTGAGAAGTAGTTGGTAAACCAGGAGAGGCAGTCGTTTGAGAAACCACGGCTGTCGAGTCTGCCAATAAGAATGTGGTGATTGACAGAGTCGAAAGCCTTGGCCAGGTCGATGAATACGGCTGCACAGTAATGTCTCTTATCGATGGCGGTTATGATATCGTTTAGGACCTTGAGCGTGGCTGAGGTGCACCCATGACCAGCTCTGAAACCAGATTGCATAGTGGAGAAGGTACGGTGGGATTCGAAATGGTCGGTAGTCTGTTTGTTAACTTGGCTTTCGAAGACCTTAGAAAGACAGGGTAGGATAGATATAGGTCTGTAGCAGTTTGTGTCTAGAGTGTCACTCCCTTTGAAGAGGGGAATGACCGCGGCAGCTGTCCAATCTTTGGGAATCTCAGACGATACGAAAGAGAGGTTGAACAGAATAGTAATAGGGGTTGCAACAATTTTGGCAGATAATTTTAGAAAGAGAGGGTCCAGATTGTCTAGCCCGGCTGATTTTCTAGGGGTCCAGATTTTGCAGCTCTTTCAAAACATCAGCTGTCTGGATTTGGGTGAAGGAGAAATGGTGGGGGCTTGGGTGGGTTGCTGTGGAGGGTGCCGGGCAGTTGACTGGGGTAGGGGTAGCCAGGTGGAAAGCATGGCCAGCCGTAGAGAAATGCTTATTGAAATTCTCAATTATAGTGGATTTATTGGTGGTAACAGTGTTTCCTAGCCTCAGAGCAGTGGGCAGCTGGGATGAGGTGCTCTTATTCTCCATGGATTTTACAGTGTCCCAGAACTTTTTTGAGTTTGTACTACAGAATGCAAATTTCTGTTTGAAAAAGCTAGCCTTAGCTTTCCTAACTGCCTGTGTATATTTGTTCCTAACTTCCCTGAAAAGTTGCAAATCACGGGGGCTATTCGATGCTAATGCAGAACGCCACAGGATGTTTTTGTGCTGGTCAATGGCAGACAGATCTGGAGTGAACCAAGGACTATATCTATTCCTAGTTCTACATTTTTTGAATGGAGCATGCTTATTTAAGATGGTGAGGAAGGCACTTTTAAAGAATAACCAGGCATCCTCTACTGACGGGATGAGGTCAATGTCATTCCAGGATACCCTGGCCAGGTCAATTAGAAAGGCCTGCTCGCAGAAGTATTTTAGGGAGCGTTTGACAGTGATGAGGGGTGGTCGTTTGATTGCAGAACCATTATGGATGCAGGCAATGAGGCAGTGGTCGCTGATATCTTGATTGAAAACAGCAGAGGTGTATTTGGAGGGCGAGTTAGTTACGATGATATCTATGAGGGTTCCCGTGTTTATGGATTTGGGGTTGTACCTGGTAGGTTCATTGATAATTTGTGTGAGATTGAGGGCATCAAGCTTAGATTGTAGGATGACCGGGGTGTTAAGCATGTCCCAGTTTAGGTCACCTAGTAGCACGAGCTCAGAAGATAGATGGGGGGCAATCAATTCACATATGGTGTCGAGGGCACAGCTAGGGGGTAGAGGGTGGACTATAGCAAGCCGCAACGGTGAGAGACTTGTTTCTGGAAAGGTGAATTTTTAGAAGTAGAAGCTCGAATTGTTTGGGTACAGACCTGGATAGTAAGACAGAACTCTGCAGGCTATCTTTGCAGTAGATTGCAACACTGCCCCCTTTGGCAGTTCTATCTTGGCGGAAAATGTTATAGTTAGGTATGCCAACCCGGCTAAGACATCCGGGTTGGCAGAGTGTGCTAAAGCAGTGAGTAAAACAAACTTAGGGAGTAGGCTTCTAATGTTAACAAGCATGAAACCAAAGCTTTTACGGTTACAGAAGTCAACAAATGAGAGCACTTGGAGTGGGAGTGGAGCTAGGCACTGCAGGACCTGGATTAGCCTCTACATCACCAGAGGAACAGAGGAGAAGTAGGATAAGGGTATGGCTAAAGGCTTTACGAACTGTCCGTCTAGCACGTTCGGAACAGAGAGTTAAAGGAGCAGGTGTCTGGGCACGATAGCATAGATTCAAGGCATAGTGTACAGACAAAGGTAAGGTAGGATGTGAGTACATTGGAGGTAAAACTAGGCATTGAGTGATGATGAGAGAGATATAGTCTCTAGAGATGTTTAAAGGTGATGTTATCGCATATGTAGGAGGTGGAACAACATGGTTGGTTAAGGCATATTGAGCAGGGCTAGAGGCTCTACAGTGAAATAAGACAGTGATCACTAACCAGGACAGTAATGGACGAGGCATATTGATATTAGAGAGGGGCATGCGTAGCCAAGTGAGTGGTTGCGCTGGCTGGGGACACGGCGATTCAGACAGTTAGCAAGCCGGGGCTAACAAGCAAGCAGTTAGTAGGCCGGGGCTAACAAGCTAGCAGTTAGCAGACCGGGGTTAGCAAGCAAGCAGTTAGCAGACCGGGTCTAGCAAGCTAGCAGTTAGCAGCCCGGTGCTAGCAAGGTAGCAGAAGGACCTTTGGGGGATGTCGCGATGGAGGTAAGCCTGTTTTTGCCTCCTCGTGCCGTGACGTCGATAGACCAGTCGTGGATTAGTAGGGTTCCAAGTAGCTCTAGATAGCTAGCAGGCCGCGGTTAGCAGAATGGGCCTTCAGCGGACGTCGCGCCTGAGGGGCCTGTTGGAATCCTCGGACAGATTATGTCGGTATTCCAGTCATAGAGGATCGGGTCCGTGCCCCGTACCGGCAGTAGAAAGGGTCCGGATATTGTAGCCCAGGAGTGGGCTTCGGTGGTAGCCCAGGAGCCCTAGCCGGGCTAGCTTCAGGCAAATTGGTGCTTGCTCCAGGATGGAAACGCTAGCCAGGAGTAGTCACCCGGGATTGCGGTTAGCTAGTTGCAAAGATCCAGATGAAAAGGTTCAGAGTTTGCGGTAGGAATCCGGGGATATGGAGAGAAAAATAGGTCCGTTATCCTCTGGTTTGAGTCACGTTGTACGAACTGGCGAGAGCTTTCCGAGCTAAAGGTTAGCTGATGACCGCTAGCAGTGGTTTGCTGACTGATAGCTGGCAGCTAGTTAGCTGGCTAGCTTCAGTTGAGGGATTCCAGATCCGAAGTAAATAGAAATACTTTAGAAAAAAACAGATCCACGCCACATTGGGTGAGGTGGGTTGCAGGAGAGTATTTAGAAGTTGAAGTTTAAGAAAATATTTACAAAAGATATGCAAAGAAAAATATATAAAAAGATATATACAAGGGACACGACAGGACAAAGATGTCTGACTGCTACGCCATCTTGGAAACACACAACAATTAATGAACATGCACCGTGGAACGGTCATTAAGACACTAACAACTTACAGACGGCAGGCAAATAAAGTCACAGTTATGAAAACTTAAGACACTAAAGAGGCCTTTCTACTGACTCTGAAAAACTCCAAAAGAAAGATGCCCAGGGTCCCTGCTCATCTGCATGAACATGCCTTACACGGAACCCAAACCGGCTGCGCGCATGCGCCATCGTGCATAAATGTATTTTGTCCCCCCACACCAAACGCGATTACGACACGCAGGTTAAAATATCAAAACAAACTCTGAACCAATTACATTAATTTGGGGACAGGTCGAAAAGCATTAAACATGTGTGGCAATTTAGCTAGCTAGCTTGCAAATGCTAGCTAATTTGTCCTATTTAGCTAGCTTGCTGTTGCTAGCTAATTTGTCCTGGGATATAAACATTGAGTTGTTATTTTACCTGAAATGCACAAGGTCCTCTACTCCGACAATTAATCCACACATAAAACGGTCAACCGAATCATTTCTAGTTCTCTCCTCCTTCCAGGCTTTTTCATCTTTCAACTTATATGGTGATTGGCATCTAAACTTTCATAGCATTACCACGACGACCGGCAAAACAGTTCGTCTTTCAATCACCCACGTGGGTATAACTAATGAGGAGATGGCACATGGGTAACTGCTTCTATAAACCAATGAGGAGATGGGAGAGGCAGGACTTACAGCGCAATCTGTGTCAGAAATAGGAATGACTTCTATTTTAGCCCATGGCAACGCAGACGCTAGTTGGCGCACGCGAGCAGTGTGGGTGCAACAATTGAATAACATGGATTTCTATTTATTTTGCAACGCTTGCACACGCGACGTATCCGGTCTGGTCAGCATGTTAGGAATGCTGCAAGGAGGCATGAGGACTGCAGATGCGGCCAGGGAAATAAATTGCAATGTCCATACTGTGAGACGCCTAAGACAGCGCTACAGGGAGATTTGGACGGAGAGCTGATCGTCCTCGCAGTGGCAGACCACGTGTAATAACACCTGCACAGGATCGGTACATCCGAACATCACACCTGCGGGACAGATACAGGATGGCAACAACAACTGCCCGAGTTACACCAGGAACGCACAATCCCTCCATCATTGCTCAGACTGTCCGCAATAGGCTGAGAGAGGCTGCATTGAGGGCTTGTAGGCCTGTTGTAAGAGAGGTCCTCACCAGACATCACCGGCAACATCGTCGCCTATGGGCACAAACCCACCTTCGCTGGACCAGACAGGACTGTCAAAAAGTGCTCTTCACTGACGAATTGTGGTTTTGTCTCACCAGGGGTGATGGTCGGATTCGTGTTTATCATCGAAGGAATGAGCGTTACACCGAGGCCTGTACTCTGGAGCGGGATCGAGGTGGAGGTGGAGGGTCCGTCATGGACTGGGGCGGTGTGTCACAGCATCATCAGACTGAGCTTGTTGTTATTGCAGGCAAACTCAACGCTGTGCGTTACAGGGAAGACATCCTCCTCCCTCATGTGGTACCCTTCCTGCAGGCTCATCCTAACATGACCCTCCAGCATGACAATGCCACCAGCCATACTACTCCTTCTGTGCGTGATTTCCTGCAAGACCGAAATGTCAGTGTTCTGCCATGGCCAGCGAAGAGCCCAGATCTCAATCCCATTGAGCACGTCTGGGACCTGTTGGATCGGAGGGTGAGGGCTAGGGCCATTCCCCACAGAAATGTCCAGGAACTTACAGGTGCCTTGGTGGAAGAGTGGGGTAACATCTCACAGCAAGAACTGGCAAATCTGGTGCAGTCCATGAGGAGATGCAGTGCAGTACTTAATGCATTCTGACTGTTACTTTTGATTTTGACCCCCCCTTTGTTCAGGCAACATTATTCTATTTCTGTCAGTCACATGTCTGTGGAACTTGTTCAGTTTATGTCTCAGTTGTTGAATCTTGTTATGTTTGTACAAATATTTATACATGTTAAGTTTGCTGAAAATAAACGCAGTTAACAATAAGAGGGTGTTTATTTTTTTGCTGAGTTTAGTCATATGCAAATGTTATTGTCCAGCACCTGTAATGCAACTTAAATAATGAAAAAAATAAAAACATAACAAAAAACTATTAAAGAAAAGACTCAAAGACCAAAATATATCATCATATGGACAATGAGGTTAAAACCTTTTGGAGTAAAGAAATCATACCGGCTGTGATGACATCAGCCTTGTCAGTCCAAGACGTCTTGAACTTTGGCAGAAGGGTTGCAGCAGCAATAAGCTGTGGCTACTCCATCATTTCTCCAAAGCGCTTTTGGAGACTATTCTCAATGGCTCTGATAAGTGGTAGGCACATTTGGCAAGATGCTTCCAGCCTTTGAAGTGTTGTTTTTAGTAAGAAGATCACTGGCAGCAGCCACCCCATATGCGTGTCAAATCAAATCAAATCGTATTGGTCACATACACATGGTTAGCAGATGTTAATGCGAGTGTAGTGAAATGCTTGTGCTTCTAGTTCCGACCGTGCAGTAATATCTAACAAGTAAACTAACAATTTCACAACAACTACCTTATACACACAAGTGTAAAGGAATGATTAAGAATATGTACATATAAATAGATATGGATGAGCGATGGCCGAACGGCATAGGCAAGATGCAGTAGATGGTATAGAGTACAGTATATACATATGAGATGAGTAATGTAAACATTATATAAAGTGGCATTGTTTAAGTGACTAGTGATACATTTATTACATCCAATTATGAATTATTAAAGTGGCTAGAGATGAGTCTGTATGTTGGCAGCAGCCACTCAATGTTAGTGATGGCTGTTTAACAGTCTGATGGCCTTGAGATAGAAGCTGTTTTTCAGTCTCAGGCAGTGGTTCGGGTGGTTGTTGTCCTTGATGATCTTTTTGGCCTTCCTGTCACATCGGGTGGTGTAGGTGTCCTGGAGAGCAGGTAGTTTGCCCCCGGTGATGCGTGTGCAGACCGCACTACCCTCTCGAGAGCCTTACGGTTATGGGAGGAGCAGTTGCCGTACCAGGCGGTGATACAGCCCGACAGGATGCTCTCGATTGTGCATCTGTAAAAGATTGTGAGTGTTTTTGGTGACAAGCCGAATTTCTTCAGCCTCCTGAGGTTGAAGAGGCGCTGTTGCGCTTTCTTCACCACGCTGTCTGTGTGGGTGGACCATTTCAGTTTGTCCGTGATGTGTACGCCGAGGAACTTAAAACTTTCCACCTTCTCCACTACTGTCCCGTCGATGTGGATAGGGGGGGTGCTCCCTCTGCTGTTTCCTGAAGTCCACGATCATCTCCTTTGTTTTGTTGACGTTGTGCGTTTGAGTGTGAGGTTATTTTCCTGACACCACACTTCGTGTTGGTCTCAGATTGTAGAATGTTCAAAGGTGACACCAAAGGCTTCATCACTTTGCAGTACACATTCAAAAAGGACATTTCTGCCGGGCTCAGCCTGAAAGATAAGGTAAGGTAAATGTAATACCTCTTACAATCCTAACATTTCATGGACAATAAATATTACTGTAATAGGAAAACATTACATTAATTCAAAGAACTGCTACTCACATTTTCCCTTTTAATTCTTCACACACATTTGTTATGGCATCCTCCCCCTTCTCTTGTATGATATGTGTGATCCTCTCCACAGCCAGGTAAGTTGAGTTCCAACGTGTTTCATTTGGACGGATCAAATGCAGTTTGCACTCATTCTCTACAACTTCAGCAGCTAAGGTTGACCGCCCAGTTTTATTCCACATGGCTTGGCATTTGGCAAAAGACAACCTGGACAAACTGTTGTAGCCATCACTATTTGTTTCTGACAAGGCAGAATCTGTTGTTGCAATCAGGTTCAGGTGACATTCACACCGTTGATGCTGAGGGAGTTGATATTCTAGGTCACTGTCATTTTCCAGGATGGAATAGGTGTCTTGATATTCAACCTGCTCTGCTGGCTCTTTAGCATCTGAGTCTCGGTCTGCTGACTCGACTGTCTGGCTCTGCTCACCAAAAACATTGAATGCTTTGGTGAAGTTTGATCCACTGTCTGTTGTGGTTCTTACCACTTTCCCTCTGATCCTGTATGCATAATGGATGTCATCGAGGGCACCTGCGAGCACATCAAATGTGTGGGAACCTCTCAATCTCTTGCAAGCGAGGGCAGCAGAATGTCTCACCTGAGTTTCTTCATCTATCCAGTGACATGTGACCCCGAAGTAACTCATTTGATGAGCTGTCTAACATTCAGTGGTGGTGGCAACATAATTTACCTTGCCATGGTATGCCATAACTGTCTTCTTCATGTGATTGGCAGCTTCATGTATTCTTGAACTAACAGTAGGTCTGGAGATGACTTTGCAATGAGGATGCAGGGTAGTTACCAACTCTTTAAAAGCTGGTTGTATAACCACAGAGAATGGCTGTTGGCCCTCACAGATCAAATTAATGACAAGCTTGTCAACGGTTGCCTGTGAGATGCACCTGGCTCCTCCCACTGCCATCATTTCAGACATCTTTGCTTGCTTGCAAGTTGAAGAGGTGTTTGATAGTTCCTTGGTTTGTTTGTTTGTGGTTACAGAAGTGAGCATATTGTAGTTTGTCATCTTTAATGGATGTTTCCTCCGTGGACAAAATGATTGCATCAATCTGGGCAAATGTATATAGCCTGACCAGTTTGGTTTTATACAAATTAACTTAAACCAGCACATAAAGTGCAATCTGTAAGTATTTGGGCAATGACAACATTTTTGTTTTGGCTCTGTAGTCCAGCAAATTGGATTTTAAAATATACAATGACAATGGGGTTAAAGTGCAGACTGTCAGCTATAAGATGGTGTTTTTATTCATATCAAATGAACCATTTAGAAATTACAGCATGTTTTGAATAATGTCACTGTCCAAATACATACAGATGTTGGGGAATATTGTTCATTCTTTTCCCCAGTTATAAGAACTATAGTTTTACCAAACATGAGTTTTGGCTATTATTCGAAACTCAGTGATCCAACCAGATATAGCTAGGTAATAAGCGAACAAAAAAATGTAATGCACATACCTAAAAATCCCAGGTCTCAAAATGATGTATTTATTTTATCTTCACAAGTTCATTCATTTCACGTTTAGCTATCCCCAACAACTTACATTATGGGGATGGCTAGCTACTAGCCACCCTAATGTCAATGCGGTAGTAGCTCGTACTACAGCTTATAGTTCCTTCAGCTGTGTAAAGACGTTGGTCAGGGTTAACTTCTAACTAGCTAGCAACAGGATGAGCTAGCTACCGTTAGCATTATGCTACAGATTGAATGCAACTGGCTAATAGCAACACTTTGGTAGCTACATTACATAGCCTACACAACAAACGCCATTCATGGCGATAAAATATATTTATAACTTTACTTTTCATACCATTAACTTACATGTTTCCTCAAGTTTGACGCAGAGTTTATGTAGGCAGCCACCTCCACCATTTTTGGTAAGCAGAGCTTACATTCCATAATTACACTACTCTGCTTGTGTTCTTTGCGATGCGGCCAGGGATTTCCTTCCTCACTGTCTCTGTGTGTGTCTGTATTGTCTTCTGAACCTGCTCTATTTATTTTCCAAGTTGATTAGGCAACCTTTTTTCATGGCATGTAGCTACGTTTTTTTTACTGTTACAAAATCCTGCTACCGATCATCATTTGGTTTGCATACACAGCTGTGAGTGGGCCGTTTTGGCGCGATGCGTGAAATTGAATTGTATTGGTTCATCTGGTCATGTAACTTGTCAGTGACAAAGAAGTGAACAGTTTTAGCTGCTACAATATGAAGAAGTTTAAGGAAAAGGTCAACTCAAATTTCTCCTTTTGTAATGACGACCCAAAAACAGTGTTGCATCTTTTTTGGTATTGTATTCATGTAAGATTGATTGCCCCCCATCTATCTTCAGAGCTCATGCTACTAGGTGACCTAAACTGGGACATGCTTAACACCCCAGCCATCCTACAATCCAAGCTCGATGCCCTCAATCTCACACAAATTATTAATGAACCCACCAGGTACAACCCCAAAGCCGCAAACACTGGCACCCTCATAGATATCATCCTAACCAACGTGCCCTCTAAATACACCTCTGCTGTTTTCAACCAAGATCTCAGCGATCACTGCCTCATTGCCTGCACCCGTAATGGGTCAGCGGTCAAACGACCTCCACTCATCACTGTCAAACGCTCCCTGAAACATTTCAACGAGCAAGCCTTTCTAATCGACCTGGCCCTGTTATCCTGGAAGGATATTGACCTCATCCCGTCAGTAGAGGATGCCTGGTTATTTTTTTTTAATTCCTTCCTCACCATCTTAAATAAGCATGCCCCTTTCAAGAAATTTAGAACCAGGAACAGATATAGACCTTGGTTCTCCCCAGACCTGACTGCCCTTAACCAACACAACAATATCCTGTGGCGTTCTGCATTAGCATCGAACTGCCCCCGCGATATGCAACTTTTCAGGGAAGTTAGAAACCAATACACACAGGCAGTTAGAAACGCCAAGGCTAGCTTTTTCAAACAGAAATTTGCTTGCTGCAACTCAAACTCTAAAAAGTTCTGGGACATTGTAAAGTCCATGGAGAATAAGAACACCTCCTCCCAACTGCCCACTGCACTGAGGATAGGAAACTCTGTCACCACCGATAAGCCCACTATAATTGAGAATTTCAATAAGCATTTTTCTACGGCTGGCCATGCTTTCCACTTAACTACCCCTACTGCATTCAACAGCACTGCACCCCCCACAGCTACTCGCCCAAGCCTCCCCCATTTCTCCTTTTCCCAAATCCATTCAGCTGATGTTCTGAAAGAGCTGGACCCCTACAAATCAGCTGGGCTTGACAATCTGGACCCTTTCTTTCTAAAATTATCTGCCGAAATTATTGCAACCCCTATTACTAGCCTGTTCAATCTCTCTTTCGTGTCGTCTGAGATTCCCATAGATTGGAAAGCAGCTGCTGTCATCCCCCTCTTCAAAGGAGGTGACACTCTTGACCCAAATTGCTACAGACCTATATCCATCCTACCCTGCCTTTCTAAGGTCTTCGAAAGCCAAGTCAACAAACAGATTACCGACCATTTCGAATCCCACCGCACCCTCTCCGCTATGCAATCTGGTTTCAGAGCTGGTCATGGGTGCACCTCAGCCACGCTCAAGGTCCTAAACGACATCGTAACCGCCATCGATAAGAAACAATACTGTGCTGCCGTATTCATTGACCTGGCCAAAGCTTTTGACTCTGTTAATCACCACATCCTCATCGGCAGACTCAGTAGCCTTGGTTTCTCAAACGATTGCGTCGCCTGGTTCACCAACTACTTCTCTGACAGAGTTCAGTGTGTCAAATCGGAGGGCCTGCTGTCCGGACCTCTGGCAGTCTCTATGGGGGTACCACAGGGTTCAATTCTTGGGCCAACTCTTTTCTCTGTATACATCAATGATGTCGCTCTTGCTGCTGGTGAATCTCTGATCCACCTCTACGCAGACGACACCATTCTGTTTACTTCTGGCCCTTCTTTGGACACTGTGTTAACAAGCCTCCAGACGAGCTTCAATGCCATTCAACTCTCCTTCCGTGGTCTCCAACTGCGCCTAAACACAAGTAAAACTAAATGCATGCTCTTCAACCGATCGCTGCCTGCACCTGCCCGCCTGTCCAGCATCACTTCTCTGGACGGTTCTAACTTAGACTTTGTGGACAACTACAAATACCTAGGTGTCTGGTTAGACTGTAAACTCTCCTTCCAGACTCACATCAATCATCTCCAAACCAAAGTTAAATCTAGAATTGGCTTCCTATTTCGCAACAAAGCATCCTTCACTCATGCTGCCAAACATACCCTCGTAAAACTGACCATCCTACCAATCCTCGACTTCGGCGATGTCATTTACAAAATAGCCTCCAATACCCTACTCAACAAGCTGGATGCAGTCTATTACAGTGCCATCAGTTTTGTCACCAAAGCCCTATATACTACCCACCACTGCGACCTGTACGCTCTCGTTGGCTGGCCTTCGCTTCATAATCGTCGCCAAACACATTGGCTCCAGGTCATCTACAAGACCCTGCTAGGTAAAGTCCCCCCTTATCTCCACTCACTGGTCACCATAGCAGCACCCACCTGTAGCACGCGCTCCAGCAGGTATATCTCTCTGGTCACCCCTAAAGCCAACTCCTCCTTTGGTCGTCTCTCCTTCCAGTTCTCTGCTGCCAATGACTGGAACGAACTACAAAAATCTCTGAAACTGGAAACACTTATCTCCCTCACTAGCTTTAAGCACCAGCTATCAGAGCAGCTCCCAGATCACTGCACCTGTACATAGCCCATCTATAATTTAGCCCAAACTACTACCTCCTCCCCTACTGTATTTGTTTTATTTATTTTGCTCCTTTGCACCATATTATTTCTATTTTAACTTTGAACTTTCTTCAAACTACAAATCTACCATTCCAGTGTTTTACTTGCTATACTTTATTTACTTTGCCACCATGGCCTTTTTGCCTTTACCTCCCTTATCTCACATCATTTGCTCACATTGTATATAGTCATTTTTTTCTACTGTATTATTGACTGTATGTTTGTTTTACTCCATGTGTAACTCTGTGTTGTTGTATGTGTCGAACTGCTGTGCTTTATCTTGGCCAGGTCGCAATTGTAAATGAGAACTTGTTCTCAACTTGCCTACCTGGTTAAATAAAGGTGAAATAAATACATACATTTTTTTGTTGAGATCTAATATTATGTGAAGCTCAAGACGAGAAGTAGGCCAATGTCACAGGCCTATAGTCAACCAATCACATTTTTGAAATCCTTTCGGGCTAAATTCCAGCTAGCCTTGGAGAGGAGAGTTAGGCCCCACTACTCACAAAATGCGTGCTTCTCCTGAAGAGCAACAAAAGTAAGTAAATAGCCGAATTAGACTGGAAGATATAAGATCATTTAATCGAACTTGTCAGGCTCTCCAGTCTCAATCCTTATTAGTTGCTCATTCAACACATTTGCCGCTACTTCACTCAATACCGTTAAAGAAGTCTCCCTTCCTAACTATTTTACATTCCCTGAGACCAACCAGAATGTTTCCTGGGCCACATATTCCCAGATTGTCATAAAACAGACAGACTTGTGGTCTCTCGTTTTTGCATCACCAAGGTTTGCACGAGGAAAAATAATAGACTAGGTGTGGCTGGTGCGCTTAAATTAGCTCGTTCTGTGCAGCGAACTGCAGGGGGAATACTGTTGTGCTGCCAGAGCGCACCGGAGCGTCACTTCTCACAGTGGTGCTCGTTTAGTAAAGTTAAAATCAAAGCTGAATCAATGTCTTGGAAGATCACATAATGATTCATTAGTATTCTGCATAAGAGAAACATATATAATAGCATACTATAACGTTACTGTTAAACCAAAAACAACACCTAATTTCTGATGATATTTTTGTAAATTGTAAATAAGAATGTGTTCTTAATGTTCTTAACTAACTTGCCTAGTTAAATAACGGTTAAATGTAAAAAATATTTAAAAAATAGTTTTTTTAGGATGGTTAGCTAAATAGGAAACAACAACAAAAAAATCGCATGAGGCCAAAACTCAACAGTGCTCGAATGTAAACTACTAGACAGAAGGTGCAGGAAATACAGGAAGGATATATACTGTAGTTTGTTAACACCATCTGCTCTAATTTGCAAATGAAACAGTCATTCAGTTACAAGAAGATCTAAATGCATATTCCGGATTGTTGTGTTCTGTGGGTGTCACTGTGTAGGCTTATACCCCATTTCATGGACGCTCAATCCATAGGTTAGGCTGTACAGTGCGTATAAGCATGCGCCCAATGTAATTCTGAATTTAAATGCATCCACTGTGCATTTTCAACAGATTTATACTTTTTGGGGGTCAAATTCATTAATAATTGTCTTTTGTTGAATTTATATAACAACATTCCAACCTTGTTTATCATTATCTAGTCCAATTGTGGCATGTTTTCACAATGTTTATCCTATTGCATGTTTCAATGGGTGACCTATTTTGAAGGCGAACCGCCGATTCCACTATTGTTGCTGACGCTAATGTTGTTAAAGACACACACCTGCCTAAAAGCTAGTGAGTAACTATTTAATTTGAGAGAAAATTAAACCCGAGTGCGTTAATTTAGCTTAAAATCAAAGTCGCAAAGGATCAAAAAAGTATTCCCTCGACCGGGAATGATCATGGATGCGCCGATGATGCACTCAAAACATACCAATGAATGCATGTATGAATTAATGAATGGATGGATTAATTCAAATGAATACTCAATTTCCCATGTTTCTTGCAATGTCGCACTCGCGTCACCAGTTGCACATGCCTACTCGTCTTTTTGTGCAAAGTCAGGTTTGTTTATGCACTGAAAAGCGTAATGGCGCCGGACAGGTTGTGATGAGCTAGCGGGAATAGTAACGAATAACTACACCCTCGGAAAGAGTACGTGGTGAAACAAGTGAAGAAACCTAAGCTAAATTGCTCATCGGGAAAATGCAGATCACTTTGAAAACCCTCCAGCAGCAGACATTTAAAATCGACATAGACGAAGAGGAGACGGTGAGTTGGAAACCACCATGCATTTGTTGAAGGGGGGTGGATGGCTTAAGTTACCGTTGGCTAACAAGAGAGCTAACGTTAGCTAGCACACATTCTAGCTAGTTTGACATGGATAGCTAGATAACTACTGTAGGTAGCGAAGCAATTTAAACATGTTCAAGTCCCCATTCAGGTAGTACATTAGTAAGCATCTTAACATAAAGTAGTAAATTGCTTCATATACACATATTGTGATTGTATGATGCAAAAAAAATCTGAAACTTGAGGAAATAGTAACTAACGTTGGCTGATTTATGCTAGCGTTAGCTAGTAACGTTAGCTACCTAATTAGCTGAACTTTATTAATCTAAACTAGCTAGCTCATTAGCTAACGTTGTCTAATTAAATCACTTGTCATGCATAGTTGCAATTTGTTTACAATGGATATTTATTCAAAACGGCAACTTTTGGGTTTGTTTATAGCTAGCTAGTTAGCTAGCAAACGCTCGCTAGCTAACTACTGTTAAGTAACGTTAGCCATCTATTATAGCTAGCTAATGTTAATTTGTTAACGTTAGTCACACTTAGCTCGGTAGCTAGCTAATACTGAAGCAGTTGAATAGTTTGTTAGCTATTTGGCTAATTAATGATTCAGATCATTGATCCATATAGCTAGCTATCTAACGACAGCTCTAGGTTTGACAACATATATTTCTCACAATGGACTTAGATCCCTTTATACTTTGTCTACTTTTTCTTTACAGGTAAAAACCTTAAAGGAAAGAATTGAGAATGAGAAGGGAAACGATGGTTTTCCGGTTGCAGGGCAGAAATTGATATATGCAGGTACAGTTTGTATTTTATTACCCTACACTACATTTCGGCTGGCAGTATAAGGACTTGGTTAAAAAGTGCATAATAAATCGTTGTGTTGTCGTAAAATAATGACATGTCTCTGTTGGCTTGCCTTGTGGCGCACTGATAAGAGAGCTGCATAAGTATGTCAGTACACAGGTTGTCATCTCAATGTTTTCATGAATACTGAACAAAAATTTAAACACAACATGTAAAGTGTTAGTCCCATGTTTCATGAGCTGAAACAAAAGATCCCAGAAATGTTCCATATGCACAAAAAGCTTATTTATCAAAAATGTTGTGCACATCCCTGTTAGTGAGCATTTCTACTTTGCCAAGATAATCTATCCACCACAGTGTGGAATATCAAGAAGCTGATTAAACAGCAGGATCATTACACAGGTGCACCTTGTGCTGGGGACACTAAAAAGCCACTCTAAAGTGTGCAGTTGCCACACAACACAATACCATAGATGTCTCAAGTTTTGAGGGAGTGTGCAATTGGCATGCTGACTGCAGGCATGCTGCCAGAGAATGTTATTTTAGTTTCTCTACCATAAGCCACCTCCAATGTCATTTTAGAGAATTAGGCAGTACGCCAAATCAGCCTCAACTGCAGACCACGTGTAACCACAACAGCCCAGGGCCTCCACACCCAGCTTCTTCACCTGCGGGATCATCTGAGACCAGCCACCCAGACAGTTGATGAAACTGAGGAGGATTTCTGTCTGTAATAAAACCCTTTGTGAGGAAAAACTCATTTTGAATGGCTAGGCCTGGCTCGCCAGTAGGTTAGCCTATGCCCACCCATGGCTGTGCCCCTGCCCAGTCATGTGAATTCCATGGTTTAGGGCTTAATGAATTTATTTCTGATTTCCTTATGAACTGTAACTCAGTAAAATCATTGAAATTGTTGCATGTTGCATTTTTTATATTTTTGATCAGTATAATTATGTTATGGGAATGCAGAAATAGTGTTCAGTCTGTGTATGTGACATTTTTAAAGCTGCAATATGTGACTTTTTGGGAGACTTGAACAAATTCACATAGAGATGTAAGTTATAGATCTGTCATTCTTAATGAAAGAAAGTCTGTGGTAGAGCTGTTCTATGTACACCATATGCTTCCCGGTCTTAAGTTTAGTTTTTGTGTTTTACTTTTGGTTTTCTATACCAGCTTCAAATACAATATTTTTGGTTATGGAAAATATTTCACAGCGATTTAGATGGTATAATGATTATCTACACTATAGTTGCTTGTTTTGTAAATAAACGGAATTTAGGCGAACTATTAGAATTTTAGTAACTAGGAAATGGTTGAGCGATTTCGGCATAGTGCATCTTTAATGTTTCTTCACCACTATGACTTCACTTATAGGTGACAGGATAGCAGGGTTCTCCCCAGGGATAGGCTTCTGTGAATTTCATTGGCATAGAATGTCAGGGTTCTTGAAGCATTGTTGGCTGATAACTGACTATCTTCATGTTTGTTCCTTGCAGGGAAAATCCTAAATGATGACACTGCTATCAAGGACTATAAGATTGATGAGAAGAACTTTGTGGTTGTCATGGTGGCAAAGGTAAGGTATTAGAGGGGTTGAGATCTGGCCTTTATTGTGGTGGAGAATTTAAGAGTAGATGGCACAGAACTGTTTTTGCATCGTAAAACAATTTTCACACACACCAGACCATAACACACATACTGTGGCACCCACTGATAATACTGTGGCACCCACTGATAATGGCAGATGGACTTAATTAACTTTCCATGTCATTGGACGTACGTGTCTTGTGTATGATGTAGATTTCCTAGGCCTGTCACACCGGTGTTAATTTAGTCAACAAAAATTGTGACAAATATTAATCGAACACCAATTTCTTTTCAGTGGCAATTTGACGAGATTATAACTGACTAAATAGACCCGGGAAAAAAATTACTAAACAAATTATTTTTAATTTCAGTTGACTGAAACGAGACTATTATCCCTGTGACTAAAATCTCACTAAGTGGACTGGACAATAGTTTTTGGAGAGATTGAGCGCTTTTCAGTGACGAGCACAATTAATATTAGCAGCACAGATGTGCAGTTCTGTTCAGCATTGGGAAGGACCCGGCGCACACAGCCTAGCCTACATCAGTTCTTGTCATAGATTTTCAAGCAGATTTAAGTCAAAACTAACTTGGCCACTCAGGAACTTTTTATTTTCTTCCTGGTAAGCAACTCCAGTGTAGATTTGGCCTTGTGTTTTAGGTTATTGTCCTGCTGAAAGGGGAATTAATCTCCTAGTGTTTGATAGAAAGCAGACTGAACCAGGTTTTCCTCTAGCATTTTGCCTGTCCTTAGCACCATTAAGTAAAAAAAAATTATCTTGAAAAACTTCCTAGTCCTTAATGATTGCAAGCATACCCATAACATGATGCAGCCACCACTGTGCTTAAAAATATGGAGTGTTCCTCAGTAATATGTTGTATTGCATTTGCCCCAAACATAACTTTGTATTCAGGACAAAAGGTTAATTGCCATGCCACATTTTTTGCAGTATTACTTTAGTGCTTTGTTGCAAACAGGATGCATGATTTGAATATTTTTTTATATTGTACATGCTCCCTCCTTTTCCCTCTGTCAATTAGGTTAATATTGTGGAGTAACTACAGTGTTTGTTTTTTTTGCCTATCACAGCCATTAAACTCTGTAACTGTTTTAAAGTTAGAGGGTAGTGCGTACCAGTACATCACTGGGGCCAAGCTTCCTGCCATCCAGGACCTGTATACTAGGCGTTGTCAGAGGAAGGCCCAAAAAATTGGACTTTTTACATTGGCACCCCCCCTCTTTGTTTTTACACTGCCGTTAGTCACTATTTATTATTATCTATGCATAGTCACTTTACCCTACCTACATGTACAAATTACCTCAACTCAGCTGTACCCCTGCACATTGACTCGTTACTGGTACCCCCTGTATATAGCCTCGTTGTTATTTTACTTTGTTAATTATTTTTTTTAAATCAAAAGTAAGTTCGTTTATTTACAAAATATTTTTTTAACTGTATTTCTTGAACTGCATTGTTGGTTAAGGGCTTGTAAGTACGCATTTCACCTGTTGTATTTGGAGCATGTGACAAATAACATGTGATTTGAAGATGTGATTTGGCCGGGGACTTCATTGCAGGGAAACTTCGATCTGTTTTTCCTCATTTCTACTAGCATGTTAAATGTTCAATCAGAGAGACAAAAAAAACCTCTAGTCCACCTTTACTCCACGTACAAAGCTCTCCCTCACCCTCCATTTGGCAAATCTGACCATAATTCTATCCTCCTGATTCCCGCATAGAAGCAAAAAATAAAGCAGGAAGTACTAGCGAATCGGTCAGTAAAGAAGTGGTCAGATGATGCAGATGCTCAGCTTCAGGACTGTTTTGTTAGCACAGACTGGAATATGTTCCGGGATTCCTCCAATGGCATTGAGGAGTACATCACATCAGTCACTGGCTTCATCAATAAATGCATTGATGACGTCGTCCCCACAGTGACTGTACGTACATACCAGAAGCCATGGATTACAGGCAACATCCGCACTGAGCTAAAGGCTAGAGCTGCTGCTTTCAAGGAGTGGGACTCTAACCCGGAAGTTTATAAGAAATCCCGTTATGCCCTCCGATGAACCATCAAACAGGCAAAGCGTCAATACAGGACTAAGATTGAATTGTACTACACCGGCTCTGACGCACGTCAGATGTGGCAGGGCTTGCAAACTAGACTACAAAGTAGAGGTCGACCGATTAATCGAAATGGTTGATTAATTAGGGCCGATTTCAAGTTTTCATAACAATCAGTAATCGGTATTTTTGGCAACAGATTTGCCTATTTTTTTTTTAATTTTAATTTTTTTTAATCAAATCAAATTTATTTATATAGCCCTTCGTATATCAGCTGAAATCTCAAAGTGCTGTACAGAAACCCAGCCTAAAACCCCAAACAGCAAGCAATGCATGTGAAAGAAGCACGGTGGCTAGGAAAAACTCCCTAGGAAAGACTCCCTAGAAAGGCCAAAAACCTAGGAAGAAACCTTGAGAGGAACCAGGCTATGAGGGGTGGCCAGTCCTCTTCTGGCTGTGCCGGGTGGATATTATAACAGAACATGGTCAAGATGTTAAAATGTTCATAAATGACCAGCATGGTCAAATAATAATAATCATAGTAGTTGTCGAGGGTGCAACAAGCACGTCCGGTGAACAGGTCAGGGTTCCGTAGCCGCAGGCAGAACAGTTGAAACTGGAGCAGCAGCATGGCCAGGTGGACTGGGGACAGCAAGGAGTCATCATGCCAGGTAGTCCCGAGGCAAGGTCCTAGGGCTCAGGTCCTCCGAGAAAAAGAGAGAAAGAGAGAATTAGAGAGAGCATATTTAAATTCACACAGGACACCGGATAAGACAAGAGAATACTCCAGATGTAACAGACTGACCCTAGCCCCCCGACACAAACTACTGCAGCATAAATACTGGAGGCTGAGACAGGAGGGATCAGAAGACACTGTGGCCCCATCCGATGATACCCCCGGACAGGGCCAAACAGGCAGGATATAACCCCACCCACTTTGCCAAAGCACAGCCCCCACACCACTAGAGGGATGTCTACAACCACCAACTTACCGTCCGAAGACAAGGCCGAGTACAGCCCACAAAAATCTCCGCCATGGCACAACCCAAGGGGGGGGCGCCAACCCAGACAGGAAGACCACGTCAGTGACTCAACCCACTCAAGTGACGCACCCCTCCCATGGACGGCATGGAAGAACACCAGTAAGTCAGTGACTCAGCCCCTGTAATAGGGTTAGAGGCAGAGAATCCCAGTTTTAACACCTTTATTTAACTAGGCAAGTCAGATTAAGAACACATTATTATTTTCAATGAAGGCGTAGGAACGGGGATTAACTGCCTTGTTCAGGGGGGATTCGGGGATTCGTTTTTGCAACCTTCCGGTTACTAGTCCAATGCTCTAACCACCTGCCTTGCATTGCACTCCACGAGGAGCCTGCATGGCAGGCTGACTACCTGTTACGCGAGGGCAACAAGAAGGTAAGTTGCTAGCTAGCATTGATCGTTTTTATAAGATAAGTTTAATCTTAACAATCACTAGTTAACTACACATGGTTGATAAACTAGTAATATTATCTAACGTGTCCTGCGTTGCATATAATCGATGCGGTGCCTGTTAATTTATCATTGAATCATAGCCTACTTCGCCAAACGGGTGTTGATTTAACAAGCGCATTTGCGAAAAAAGCACTGTCGTTACACCAATATACCTAAACATCAATGCCTTTCTTTAAAATCAATAAACAAGTATATATTTTTAAACCTGTATATTTAGTTAATATTGCCTGCTAACATGTAATTGTGTCACATCTCTAGCGTTCATTGCACGCAGAGTCAGGGTATATGCAATAGTTTGGGCCGCCTGGCTCGTTGCGAACTAATTTGCCAGAATTTTACGTAATTATGACATGACATTGAAGGTTAGGCAATGTAACAGGAATATTTAGACTTAGGGATGCCACCCGTTAGATAAAATATGGAACGGTTCCGTATTTCACTGACAGGAAAAACGTTTTGTTTTCGAGATGATAGTTTCTGGATTCGACCATATTAATGACCTAAGGCTCGTATTTCTGTGTGTTATTATGTTATAATTAAGTCTATGATTTGATAGAGCAGCCTGACTGAGCGATGGTAGGCAGCAGCAGGCTCGTAAGCATTCATTCAAAACAGCACTTTTGTGCGTTTTGCCAGCAGCCCTCAATGCATTGCGCTGTTTATGACTTCAAGGTTGTCAACTCCCAAGATGAGGCTGGTGTAACCGATGTGAAATGGCTAGCTAGTTAGCCGGGTGCGCGCTAATAGCGTTTCAAATTTTTTTATTTATTTTTTTATTTTACCGTTATTTTACCAGGTAAGTTGACTGAGAACACATTCTCATTTACAGCAACAACCTGGGGAATAGTTACAGGGGAGAGGAGGGGGATGAATGAGCCAATTGTAAGCTGGGGACGATTAGACAGCCATGATGGTATGAGGACCAGATTGGGAATTTAGCCAGGACACCGGGGTTAACACCCCTACTCTTACGATAAGTGCAATGGGATCTTTAATGACCTCAGAGAGTCAGGACACCCGTTTAACGTCCCATCCGAAAGACGGCACCCTACACAGGGCAATGTCCCCAATCACTGCCCTGGGGCATTGGGATATTTTTTAGACCAGAGGAAAGAGTGCCTCCTACTGGCCCTCCAATACCACTTCCAGCAGCATCTGGTCTCCCATCCAGGGACTGACCAGGACCAACCCTGCTTAGCATCAGAAGCAAGCCAGCAGTTGGATGCAGGGTGTCACTCGCTCTGAGACTTGGAGTAGTTGTTTCCCTTGCTCTACATGGGTAACGCTGCTTCGAGGGTGGCTGTTGTCGATGTGTTCCTGGTTCAAGCCCAGGTAGGAGCGAGGAGAGGGACGGAAGCTATACTGTTACTGGCAATACTAAAGTGCCTATAAGAACATCCAATAGTCAAAGGTATATGAAATACAAATCGTATAGAGAGAAATAGTCCTATAATAACTACAACCTAAAACGTCTTACCTGGGAATATTGAAGATTCATGTTAAAAGGAACCACCAGCTTTCATATGTTCTCATGCTCTGAGCAAGGAAATTAAACGTTAGCTTTTTTACATGGCACATATTGCACTTTTACTTTCTTCTCCAACACTTTGTTTTTGCATTATTTAAACCAAATTGAACATGTTTCATTATTTATTTGAGGCTAAATTGATTTTATTGATGTATTATATTAAGTTAAAATAAGTGTTCATTCAGTATTGTTGTAATTGTCATTATTATAAATAAATCGGTCGATTTTAATCGGTATCGGCCCCTCGGTCCCCCAATAATCGGTATCGGCCTTTTTGGGTCCCCCAATAATCGGTATCTGCTTTGTTTGGTCCCCCAATAATCGGTATCGGCGGGGGGAAAAAACATAATTGGTCGACCTCTACTACAAAGGGAAGCACAGCCGCAAGCTGTCCAGTGTCACGAGCGTACCAGATGAGCTAAATGCCTTTTTATGCTCGCTTCGAGGCAAGCAGCACTGAAGCATGCATGAGAGCATCTGCTGTTCTGGACGACTGTGATCACGCTCTCAGTAGCCAATGTGAGTATGACCTTTAAACAGGTCAACATTCACAAGGCTGCAGGGCCAGACCGGATTACCGGGACGTGTACACTGAGCATGCGCTGACGAACTGGCAAGTGTCTTCACTGACATTTTCAATCTGCCCCTGATTGAGTCTGTAATACCAGCATGTTTCAAGCAGACCACTATAGTACAGACCTGCCAACATGCATGCATTTTGCGTACCAACTACGCTATTCTCTGTCCATGAACGCAGGTACGAGATCCGATTTTAATAGTATGCAGAAATGTTATTTATTTTACATTTTAATAAAAAATAAATCCACTGAGTAAATCTAACATCCCGATTCTCAAGCTGCAACACACCGACATGTATGGAGTTTGTGTCAACGGACATGGAGATTAATACATCATTATTGGACGTAGCTGCCCCGTGTCTGCCCCTCCTGTTTGTTGTGATGCTGAGTTTGCCGACTGTCAGCTGTACGTAAACACATGGACAAATCCCTTTTCGACGCCGTGCCAGCAGTTCACTCGCTAGTGAAAGAAATGAAATGCAAATATGAAAAATAACTGGTCGCATTTGTGCGAGTGTAATATACATTTAATTCTGCATCCCATTAGTTGTATTTTCCACGTAACATTACGAGGATCACGCAACCTGATATACTGTAACTAATTATGATCCACGTCACAAAAAGCATTACAGAAGTTTAATAAAAATAAGTGTAAACATCTTGGCATTAAATGGAGTCGGGAGTTTAGAAGACTGAGCGATGAATGAGTGTCCGGTATTAGCTATAGATGCAATGCTTCTAAAAGGCCTTTGCACAAGATATGAGATTTTATCAATTTCGAAAATCTGAAATTATGTATGTGCTGCAAAGACATACAAATCCAATTGGCACCTTTTACATAGGCTGAAACACCAGACTCTTCTAGCGAACAGCGTTCAGATTCCCTTTGCGGTAGCCTACTTAAGCTTTGTCTAGCCAGTTTGCGGTCTGTGTCGACGCGATCATTTGTTTTTATTATGTTTTCAAAATTATTTTGCTTTTAGTGTTCATTAGGAACCGTGTTTTAAAAGCGATCAGACTCACAAACAGCACGAGCATGCGGGGAGAAAGAACCCCAATTCGGCACGTGCTACGCGAGAGAGTTGAATCTACAATTTGCCGCATGCATCTGGTACACTAAAAAGTTGGACAGGGTTGGCAGGTCTAATAATCCCTTTGCCCAAGAACACTAAGGTAACCTGTCTAAATGACTACCGACCCATAGCACTCGCATCTGTAGCCATGAAGTGCTTTGATACGCTGGTCATGGCTCACATCAACACCATTATCCCAGAAACCCTAGACCCACTCCAATTTGCATACCGCCCAAACAGATCCACAGATGATGCAATCTCTATTGCACTCCACACCGCCCTTTCCCACATGGACAAAAGGAAGACCGATGTGAGAATGATATATTTATTGACTACAGCTCAGCGTTCAACACCATAGTGCCCTCAAAGCTCATCACTAAGCTAAGGACCCTGGGAGTAAACACCTCCCTCTGCAACTGGGTCCTGGACTTCCTGACGGGCCGCCCCCAAGTGGTAAGGGTACGTAACAGCACATCCGCCACGCTGATCCTCAACACAGGGCTCCTCAGGGGTGCGTGCTCAGTCTCCTCCTGTACTCCCTGTTCAGTCTTGACTGCGTGGCCAGGCACCATCATTAGGTTTGCCGACAACACAACGCTGGTAGACCTGATCACCGACAACGATGAGAAAGCCAATAGGGAGGAGGTCAGAGACCTGGCCGTGTGGTGCCAGGACCACAACCTCTCCCTCAAAGTGATGAAGACAAAAGAGATGATTGTGGACTGCAGGAAAAGGTGGACTGAGCATGCCTTCATTCTCATTGCCGGGGCTGTAGTGGAGCAGGTTGAGAGCTTCAAGTTCCTTGGTGTCCACATCACCAACAAACTATCATGGTCCAAACACACCAAAACGGCTGTGGAGAGGGCACGACAAATCCTATTCCCCCTCAGGTGACTGAAAAGATTTGGCATGGGTCCTCAGATCCTCAAAAGATTTTACAGCTGCACCATCGAGAGCATCCTGACTGGTTGCATCACTGCCTGGTATGGCAACTGCTCGGCCTTCGACCACAAGACACTACAGAGGGTAGTGCGTACGGCCCAGTACATCACTGGGGCCAAGCTTCCTGCCATCCAGGACCTCTATACCAGGCAGTGTCAGAGGAAGGCCATAAAAATTGTCAGACTCCAGCCACCCTAGTCAGTCTGTTCTCTCTCTGCTACTGCACGGGAAGCGGTACCTGAGTACCAATATAGGTTCAAAAGGCTTCTTAACAGCTTCTACCCTCAAGCCATAAGACTCCTGAACAGCTAATCAAATGGCTACCCAGACTATTTGCGTTGTCCCCCCCCCCCCCCCCCATCTTTTACTCTGCTGCTACTCTTTGTTCATCGATGCATAGTCACTTTAATAACTCTACCTACATGTACATATTTCCTTGACTAACCGGTGCCCCCGCACATTGACTCTGTACCGGTACCCCCTGTATATAGTCTCGCTACTGCTCTTCAATTATTTATTTTATTTTTTATCTATTTTTAATTCACACATTTTTCTTAACTGCATTGTTGGTTAAGGGCTGTAAGTAAGTATTCCACTAGGGTCTACACCTGTTGTATTCAGTGCATGTGACAAATGCATTTTGATTTGAAGTCAAATTGGCCTCATGTTGAAATCCCGGAGTGGTTTCCTTCCTCTCCGGCAACATAGTTAGGAAGGACACCTGTCTCTTTGTAGTGACTAGGTGTATAGATATTACACTTTGGATGGTGAACTTCCCCCTGCTCAAACGGATATTTGATGTCTTTTTTTTTTTCATAATCTTGCCCCATCTACCAATAAGTGCCCTTTGCGAGGCATTGGAAAACCTCCTTGGTCTTTGTGTTTGTAATTCACTGCTCGGCTGAGGGACCTTACAATTATCTGTATGTGTGGGCTACAGATATGAGGTAGACACTTATTGCACACAGTGAGTCCATACAACTTATTAGGTGACTTGTTAAAACTTCTTAGAGATCAAATCCCTTTAGTGGGATCGATTTGACAGCAGCCAGTGAAAGTGCAGGGCGCCAAATTCAAACAACAGAAATCTCATAATTAAAATTTCTCAAACATACAACTATTATATCCCATTTTAGAGATACACTTCTTGTTAGTCCAACCACACTGTCCGATTTCAAAAAGGCTTTACGGCGAAAGCATACCTTGTGATTATGTTAGGTCAATGACCTAGTCACAAAAAAACACAGCCATTTTCCAGCCAAAGAGAGGTGTCACAAAAAGCAGAAATAGAGAAAATGAATCACTAACCTTTGATCTTCATCAGATGGCAGTCATAGGACTTCATGTTACACAATACATGTATGCTTTGTTTGATAAAGTTCCGATTTAAATAAAAAAATCTGTTTACATTGGTGCGTTATGTTCAGTAATGTTTTGCCTCCAAAATCCGATGATTTTGCAGAGAGCCACATCAATTTACAGAAATACTCATCATAAACGTTGATATAAGATACAAGTGTTTTACATAGAATTAAAGATACACTTCTCCTTAATGTAACTGCTGTGTCAGATTTCAAAAAAGCTTTACGGCTAAAGCACACCATGCGATAATCTGAGTACAGTGCTCAGGCACCAAAACAAGCCATACAGATACCCGCCATGTTGTGGAGTCAACAAAAAAAGCCACGTTGAACTAATTTTAAATTGTCTTTAACACAACAAAATATGGAAAAAGTCAAGGGGTGTGAATTCATTCTGAAGGCACTATCTGTTATTCCCTCCCTTGAATCTAGAAAAGTATTTACATTTTTAGTCTCGTGCAACTCTCACACTTTCCTCACTGCATTTCTTAGCCAGGTTCTGTAGCCAATGTACTAGCTAAGTCTACCTCTTTTTTAAAGAGAAAGCGGCTTGATTCTAGCCATTACTGTTCAAAACATATGGCCCATAATACCTCCGCTACATTGGCAGGCTGCATTTTCCATTCATAAAGCATATTGCGGGCCATTCTAAAACAAGGCTATTTGCAGCCCGGATTGTTAACCATTTGTTTAGGCTACGCCTTGTTCAGTCATGTTATCTCATTAGCTAGCTATTGCTAACAACCTGGGTTGCGTTCAGCAGGATGTAATGTTTGGGAACTTTCATCTATGTAGAACAAACTTGGCTGTCTGACATGTTGAATAAGGAATAACGTCAGCTCTGTTTTTGCAACTGAACGTGGCCCTGTAGCCTGTATGCAAACATTTTGGTGGCACAGAAACAAATGCATAGCAAACCATTTATTGAGTAAATAACGTTGGACTGTTGGACCGTTGATAACGATGACAATGTGACCGGTGCAACCCATACCACTTTGCAAATACTTTGAAGAACATCTGGTGATTGTGTGTCTCGCTCGACTCCACAACTCGTCAGTGAAATGCCTTTCTTGCCAGCTCTAAACCCAACAATGCAGTTATGAATGTAATACTAAAAATAGCAAGGTGGAACAAAAACTCATGATGATAAGAAGAGCACAAGAAAGTAAGCTAAAGATTGTGTGTGTGGAGTCAGTATAATATTAAATACAATGGTCAACTCAGTCCCTGTAGCCATTTTGTTGGCTATTTATTAATTTCCTGCAATCCTACACATTTTGGCATGGTGCGGAGAGAATTTTAGTTTTAAAGCACATTTCCTGCAATTCTACACTTTGCTATGGTTTGTCGTGTTCTTATGCTGAGTGACTCAAACATAACAAAATCAATGGGGATGCCATGACATTTGACATTCTCCCGACTGTCTTATTATTATTATTATTATTATTAGTTTAAATTTACACTTAAAGTATTTTAAATGTGTTTTTTGGAGTGGTGGCCACGATTTAGCAACGGTGGCCCACCTCTACTAGATTAATATAGGGGAAACACTGATTTGTTTACTATAGGTTCATGATACAATACAAATGAAAGGTAATTTAGTTGATTAAAATGGCCCAGTGTTTTTGTCATTTTGACAACCAGTTGCAAGAAAGTATGTGAACCCTTTGGAATTTCCTGGATTTCTGCATAAATTGGTCATCAAATTTGATCTGATCTTCGTCTAAGTCACAACAATAGACGAACATAGTGTGCTTAAACTAACACACAAATTATTGTATTCAATATAGACAAAAAATACATAATTAAACATTCACGGTGTAGGTTGGGAAAAGTATGTGAACCCCTAGGCTAATGACTTCTCCAAAAGCTAATTGGAGTCAGGAGTCTAACCTGGAGTATAATCATTGAGACGAGATTGGAGATGTTGGTTAGAGCTGCCTTGCCCTATTAAAAAAAACATGAGGCATTGTCTGATGTGAACCATGCCTCGAACAAAAGAGATCTTAGAAGACCTAAGATTAAGAATTGTTGACTTGTGTAAAGCTGGAAAGGGTTACACAAGTATCTCTAAAAGCCTTGATGTTAATCAGTCCACGGTAAGACAAATTGTCTATATTTGTAGAAAGTTCAGCACTGTTGCTACTCTCCCTAGGAGTGGCCATCCTACAAAGATGAGTGCAAGAGCAGTACTAGAATCCTAGAGTGTCAGCTAAAGGCTAAAGACAGAAAACTCTGGAACATGCTAGCATCTCTGTTGACGAGTCTACGATACGTAAAACACTAAACAAGAATGGTGTTCATGGGAGGGCATCACGGAAGAAGCCACTGCTGTCCAAAAAAAAAAAAAAAAAACATTCCTGCACATCTGAAGTTTGCAAAAGTGCACCTGGATGTTCCACAGCGCTACTGGCAAAATATTCTGTGGACAGATGAAACTACAGTTGAGTTGCTTGGAAGGAACACAACACTGTGTGGAGTAAAAAAGGCACAGCACAACATCAAAACTTCATCCCAACTGTAAAGTATAGTGACGGGAGCGTCATGGTTGGGGGCTGCCTCAGGGCCCGGACAGCTTGCTATCATAAACTTAAATCTCTTTTTCTGTCGATCAAGACATTTTGCAGGAGAATGTAAGACTCTGTCCACCAATTGAAGCTCAATAGAAGTTGGGTGACGCAACAGGACAACGACCCAAAACACAGAAGTAAATTAACAACAGAATTTCTTCAACAGAAGAAAATACACCTGGAGTGGCCTGGTCAGAGTCCTAACCTCAACCTGATTTTGAGATGCTGTGTCATGACCTCGAGAGCAGTTCACAACAGACATCCCAAGAATATTGCTGAACTGAAGCAGTTTTGTAAAGAGGAATGGTCCAAAATTCCTTCTTACCGTTATGCAGGTCTGATCCGCAACTACAAAACGTTTGGTTGAGGTTATTGCTGTCAAAGGAGGATCAACCAGTTATTAAATCCAAGGGTTCATATACTTTTTCCACCCTGCACTGTGAATGTTGACACGGTGTGTTTAGTAAAGACATGGAAACGTATAATTGTTTATTACCGTAATTACCGGACTATTGAGCGCACCTGAATATAAGCCGCACCCACTGAATAAAAATAAATAAATTACATTTTGAACATAAATAAGCCGCACATGTCTATAAGCCGCAGGTGTCTACCGGTACATTGAAACAAATGAACTTTACAGGCTTTAACGAACACGGCTTGTAACAAAAATAAATAGGCTTTAACGAAACACGGCTTGTAACAAAAAATAAAATTTTTGCAGTAAACCGTAGCCTACCAAGAAAGGCATTGCTCCAGACCAAGCTCCCGTGCAGCAGCTCTATTTCCTTTTCCAACAGCCAGATCAATCGCCTTCAACTTGAAAGCTGCGTCATATGCATTTCTCCGTGTGTTTGCCATGATGAGGGTGACAAAATGACTACCGTAATCAGAATGATGGGAAGTTTGAGCGCGCTCGATTTAATCTAAACGGTAAACAAAAAAGTTGTTTGACCTTAACCCGTTCGGCAATTTCATTGGTCTAATGAAAGCCTCATGCCGCCAAAAAACTGAGCACGTCACAATGTTTATTTTTTTTTATGTTTTAATTTTAAAGTGGGAAAAATCCATATATTAGCCGCGTCATTGTTTAAGCCGCGAGGTTCAAAGCGTGGGAAAAAAGTAGCGGCTTATAGTCCGGAAATTACGGTAGTTTAAGCAGACTGTGTCTTGTGACCTAGATGATCAGATTAAATCTTATGACCAATTTATGCAATTTATGCAAAAATCCAGGTATTCACATTTGTTTCTTGCCACTGTAGACTAAATCCTTTTTGTCATTTGAATAAGACTTAATGGTATTATAGTCAATGACTAAATCTAAAAAATAAGTGCCAAAATTAGCTGACACACACCTCAATATCACACTGACAGAATGCAGATTGCATCCCACTGTGCAGAGTCGATTGGAATCAGTTGTTACAGCCCCCCTTCCCATGCACACAGGTGCAGCAACAGTTCATGCAATGATTGAATATTCTACCACACTGAGCTACAATATGTCACTTCTGCACAGTTTGAGTGTCTGATAATTGGCAGCAGGTAGTGTCCTTGAAAGATTGAATAGTAAAGATTGCGGTTTATTTGCATATCTATGAGTCTTGGATCTTATTCTGATTCTAACCTTTTGCAAGATGAGTAGCCTACGAGGCTAGCAAGCTTGATTGCTTGCTGTGTTTTTGCTTAGTAAAAAAGGGAACTATTGCTATCTCACAAAGTGAAAGTGACCTAAAATGAATACCGCTTCACAGTAATTCCCAATGTGTCCATGTCTGTAGCCAGAAGCAGATCACAGGCTTCTTACATGATCCAATCCATATTGGTTAAATCATTGTTACTGTATCACTTATAGGCATAAGTGTTCTTTTAAAAGATGCCTTGGAAAGCAACAAAAACCAAGCGCTGTGGGCATCCCCTTTCTCTCTCTAGCCTAAAGCAGCCCCAGCAGCTGCCCAGCCTTCCGGTTCTGCCGCCACCACCACCTCGAGCACTACAGCCCCCACAGTACCCACTGCTGCCTCGCCAGGCTCAGATAACCCACCAGAGGGGTCCAAACCAGCCGAGGAGAGGCCCTGCAACACTTCAGCCCCAGCATCAACCCCCACCAGGTAGGTCTGGTTTGGCAGCCACTGCTGTGTCAGAAATTACATCTTATTCACTATATTGTTCACTACTTTTGACTAGAGCCCTGTTGCCTATATAGTGCACTACGCTTTATTTTATTTAGTGCACTACATAGGGAGTAAGGTGCCATTTGGGATGCTGTCGATGCTACCTCGACCTGAAGACCACAGTCCAGCTGCTAGCCATTAATAGGAAGCTTTTTTTTACCGGCCCCATTCATCGGTAGCCTCATGCAAAGGCACAGACACGCCGGTAGCGTTTGCCAGCTGAGACTACTTAGCACCTCTGAACAGAGTGCCAGCCGTCATTTGCAAACCGATTCTACATGTAGAATCATGCGAAAAAATGTCGGCAGTCGCCCACCGGTGGGTGGTCCCTAAAACGCACTGAACGAACGGCAGATGGACGTGCGGTGTGTGTGTTCTCTCCTAAGACGAGGCCAGTAGACTAGTTGACATGTTGCTAGTGTCTGAGCTTATAGAAGGATGAATGCATCTCTTTGTGGTTGTATTTTAGTCAAAGGCAGACCATGTGATTATACAACAGAACAGTACTCATCAGTGTCACACTCCTTCTCTTTCAGTTCCTCTGGTCTATTGACAAATGTGAACATGTTCGAGGAGGCAACTTCTGCTCTGGGTAAATGGTCTTCCTGATTATAAGTTAACATAATTGAGTGTATATATGATTGATTATCCTTTCTCGTCCTGTAATAGATGGGTATATAGCCATGTGTCTTGGTTGTCTTCCCTGTATAAATATAGATAAAGAAGTGAAAGGCATAGCTCTGCCTCGCAATCTGTTTTTATTAGGCTATGTTTATCCTAGTGAATGATGTCATCTGAAGCTTTCAGAATCTCATATCAAAATGCTCTCTGATTGGTTGGTTTTTCTTCCTGCTCCTCAGTGACAGGCCAATCGTATGAGAACATGGTGACAGAGATGATGCTGATGGGCTACGAGAGGGAGCAGGTAGTGTCAGCGCTCAGAGCCAGCTTCAACAACCCAGACAGAGCTGTAGAGTACCTGCTTACAGTAAGCACACACACACACACACACACACACACACACACACACACACACACACACACACACACACACACACACACACACAGCTTCAACAACTCAAAGCTGTGGAGTACCTGCTTACAGTAAGTATCACACCATACACTTCTCTAGTCTGACATGCCTTTTTATTCAGTGTGAATGATCATGGTCATGTGAAGGAAATGCTATAACCAACTCCCAGCCACTTCTAGCTAAGTGGATGGGTCACTATTGTCTACACATGTTCATGAAATACAATAGATGGCCGTAATCACCCCCAGACACACCTGGCTAACCGGATGGGTCATGTAATCATTTAGAGAATTGGGAGTCTTGTTTAGACATGTAGCTAGCTAGATAGCTAGCTAGCTAAACAATGAACCCAATGGTGCTGTCAAGACAACTGGGAACTTGGAAAAATACGAGGTCAAATCATGACTGCAGTGATCTTCAGGTCGGAAAGTCAGGGCTCTAGAATGACCGTTAAAAGATTTTTCCCATTCGCTTGTCGTCGTCCCCCCCCCCCCCAGAGTTCCCAGTTGTGTTGAACGCACTGAAGTCTAAAGTCAGAGATTTCCGAGTTGCCAGTTGTTTTGAATGGAGCAATAATTCCAGCCCATACTACTAGCAATAAAAACTGATTGGCATAGCTAGCCACCAAGCTTGAGTCTGCAGGAAGCTAACTAACTAGGTTCAATGTTAAATAATATTATTACACAGATCATACACGTAACGCTAGCGAGCCAGCCAATGCAAGCTAGCTAACTGTATGCTTTAACTTGCAAGAAAATTACTTTCTGACAAAATTAGAAATGTATAATATCTGAAAATGTAGCCATCTAGACTCTTATCCGTATGAATTAATGATTCTTCCTCTGTCACTGATACTGTGGTTGCCCTTTGTTTGAAGATGTAATCCGGAGACAGGTGTTTTATACAACAGCCTTCTGTGTTCTCTTTTCAACTCCCTCTGCATATTTGCAATCAAAACGCTAGAATTTTCTCCATCTCCTTAGCTATCATACTCATCTTCCACCGGGCATTTTACTGATTTCAAAGCTCTCAACTTCTGTGATTGTCATTTCTTCCCCATCACTGTAATTTCTTCCCCATCACTGTCATCAGAAGCCGAAGTGGAAAGGATTATCTACACATACTGAGCAGCTCATGTTATTGACAGAAGCATGGCACACCAATCCCAACTCATCTCTCGGCATGTCCAGCCAATCCATTATCTAAGCCTATCATGGCTAGTGGGAAGGTTCCTGGCTTTTTCCATGGCTAAATCAACTAGGCTTGTAATTTAACAATTGTATTAGTATTTACAGATGGCATACAAGTTTATTATGGCACATGAAAGTTAATATGTTCCAGTAAGCATTTCTGCCAAAAATCCACATTTTGATAAAAAAATAATAATAATAATGTTTACGTTCAAATACCTCTCCTGTGAAGTAGTGTCGTGCGCCATACGCCGAGTTTCCTGAAACGAGTCACACGTGATATTGATTGGTTATTCCATAGTAAAACAAACAAAATACCCCTTGTTTTTCAAGTACTTCAGGTTTTCTATTTTATGATGGTTTTCATCCACATGTTAGAGCTGGAATGAAGCAAGCTAGATTCCTCCACAGTTTGACAGTTCTCACGTTGGGTCACTAATGCGGTAGCGAACGTTGTCGTGTGTGTTCTTCAGGGGATCCCAGCTGGGGAGGAGAGCCATGCAGGTGCTGACCCAGTGGTGCCCTCTGTGGGCGGAGGAACTCCAGCTCTCAACACAGGCAGCATGACGACCCCCGCCAGTGTTGCAACAGGAGGTGAGTGTGTGTTTGTGCACGCGCATGCCTGCCTCTACACTGGGTAACGACACTTATGTATGCTGTGGACACTAAGAAAACATTTGATGCATTTTATTCTCTTTTCTCTGAAATAATAAGAAACTGCTAACATATTGACTGACCATTCTCAGCATCAGCTAGATTCTGAGATGACCTCCATGTTGCACTGGATCGATTGTTCCCTGCCATAAGCGGTTTGTCATCCTGGAGGTTAAAACACTGGTGTGCTGCTGTGAACTTTGTGGAAATGGAACTGTGTGGAAATATACTGAACAAAAATATAAACGCAACAGGTGTTGGTTTAATGAGCTGAAATAAAAGATCCCATAAATATTCCATACACAGTTTGTTTCTGTCTAATGTTGTGCACAAATTTGTTTACATCCCTGTTAGTGAACATTTCTCTTTTGCCAAGATAATCCATCCACCTGACAGGTGTGGCTTATCAAGAAGCTGATTAAACAGCATGATCGTTACACAGGTGCACCTTGTACTGGGGACAATAAGGCCGCTCTAAAATGTGATGTTTTGTCATACGGCACAATTGCCACAGATGTCTCAAGTTTTGATGCAGCATGCAATTGTCGTGCTGACTGCAGGTATGTCCACCACAGCTGTTGCCAGAGAATTGAATGGTAATTTCTCTACCATAAGCCGCCTCCAATGTTAGAGAATGTGGCAGTACATCCAACCAGCCTCACAACCACAGACCACGTGTAACCACACCAGCCCAGCCTCCACATCTGGCTTCTTCACCTGTGGGATTGTCAGAGACCAGCCACCCAGACAGCTGATGAAACTGTGGGTTTGCAAAAGCAAAGAATTTCTGCACAAACTGTCAGAAACCATATCAGGGAAGCTCATCTGCGTGCTAGTTGTCCACACCAGGGTCTTGAGCTGACTGCAGTTTGGCGTCGTAAGGTGACTTCAATGGGCAAACACTCAAATTTGATCGCCACTGGCATGCTGGAGAAGTGTGCTCTTCACGGATTAATCCCGGTTTCAACTGTACATGGCAGATGCGTCGTGTGGGCAAGCGGTTTGCTGATGTCAATGTTGCAAACCGAGTGCCCCGTGGTGGCGGTCGGGTTATGATATGCACGGCTCCATGTCTCAAGGATCTGATCTGTACACAATTCCTGGAAGCTGAAAATGTCCCAGTTCCATGGTGTACATTCTCGCCAGACGACATGTTTGTGATGCTCTGGATTGACATGTACGACAGCGTGTTTCAGCTGCACCAATGTTCAACAACGTTCCACAGCCATTGAAGAGGAGTGGGACAACGTTCCACAGCTATTGAAGAGGAGTGGGACAACGTTCCACGGCCATTGAAGAGGAGTGGGACAACGTTCCACGGCCATTGAAGAGGAGTGGGACAACGTTCCACGGCCATTGAAGAGGAGTGGGACAACGTTCCACGGCCATTGAAGAGGAGTGGGACAACGTTCCACGGCCATTGAAGAGGAGTGGGACAACGTTCCACGGCCATTGAAGAGGAGTGGGACAACGTTCCACGGCCTGATCAACTCTAAAAGAGATGTGTTGCGCTGCATGAGGCAAATGATGGTCCCACCAGATACTGGTTTTCTGATCCAGCCATGTGAAATCCATAGATTAGGACCTAATGAATTTATTTAAATTGACTAATTTTCTTATGAACTAACTCAGTAAAATTATTTGAAGTTGTTGCATGTTGCGTTTACATTTTTGTTCAGTATAGTACAAGGACCTGTGTGCACATGGAATGTAGAACTGTGGAAACGGAATGTAGAACTGTGGAAACGGAATGTAGAACTGTGGAAACGGAATGTAGAACTGTGGAAACAGAACTCCTCTTCTCCCCTCTCTGTGTATCCAGCCAACCCTCTGGGGTTCCTGGTTAACCAGCCTCAGTTCCTCCAGATGAGACGGATCATCCAGCAGAACCCCTCTCTGCTCCCTGCCTTACTACAGCAGATAGGGAGGGAGAACCCCCAGCTTCTGCAAGTATGGACGACTCGCACCGTACTCTTTTATTTTTGTGTTTATTTAACCTTTATTTACCTAGGCAAGTCGGTTAAGAACAAATTGTTATTTACAATGACGACCTACCCCCGGCCAAACCCTCCCCTAAGCCGGACGATGCTGGGCCAATTGTACGCCGCCCTTTGGGACTCCCAATCACGGCCGGTTGTGATACAGCCTGGGGTCTGTAGTGACGCCTCTAGCACTGTAGGTATAGTGCCTTAGACCGCTGCGCCTATCAGGAGCCTGCTGCGCCTATCAGGAGCCTGCTGTGCCACTCTTACAGGCACCAAAGACACAGCACACACACTGCCATTTACAAGCACTGCTATTTACGATATACTCCTGAATTGATGATCCAGACTATTATTCCACAATCTTGTAGTTGAACTGGTTAAAATGAGCAGTAGATAAAACTATCTGGAATTCAGCATTCAACTAGTCTGTCTGCCAAATCAATTCCCCTCTGTATCCTTCATCTCTTCAGGCCTGCATAGTAAAGAGATGAGATCAGAGCCTGAAGGCATCGCAGCAGACCCCCACTGGGAGACTGTCTAAAACACTGTTGTGTGTCCCAAATTGCACACTAGTCCCTTTTACAGTGCATTACTTTTGACCATGGCATCTACTAGCATGCTAGTAGATACCCATAGACTTCCAGTCATTGCACTAGCGCTAGTTAGCATTACCTTGTGAAACTATCTCTAACTTCCTTCATTCTGGACACAAATGCATAAAAATGGTATCCACAAGTTAATCTGACTCTAGGCTGGTCATTGTAAATAAGAATTTGTTCTTAACTGACTTGCGTAGTTAAATAAAGGTTACGTTTAAAAAATTTTTTTTAAAGGAGATAAAGGGCCTCATTGCAAAAATCCCGACGTATCCCTTTAAGAAATGGCTGTTCTTTTCCGTTGGAAACATTTTTGCTACAGTGTGCCCTAATGAACACGACCATGTCTTGTTTTCCCTCCCAGCAAATCAGCAGCCACCAAGAGCAGTTCATCCAGATGCTGAACGAGCCAGCCCAGGAGGGGGGACAGGGTGGTGAAGGTGGTGGTGGTGGTGGTGGAGTGGGGGTTGGTGGGGAGGCTGGAAGTGGCATGAACTACATCCAGGTCACACCCCAGGAGAAGGAGGCCATTGAGCGGGTAAGGAAGGAATCTCACAGGTCATGATGGCTGTTGATAAGTGGCAACAGTTGAAAATTAACTAGTTAGCTAAATTTACAGAAATGTCAGTTAATCTGCATTGTCCATGTCAAATAAACCTAATAACAAAAAGCCAAGTGTTGATTTCAGACTGCGTTGTTTTCAACTGAAGATGAATGACTATTACATAGATGGATATCTGAGTAAACATGTCATGCAAATCATGTCATTTCTGAATTCAAGATCTTTGTTAATTTAATTTCAATGTTGACTTTGTCTGTTTCCTCTTCAGCTAAAAGCTCTAGGATTCCCGGAAGGACTTGTTATACAGGCCTACTTTGCCTGTGAGAAGAACGAGAACTTGGCTGCTAACTTCCTTTTACAACAGAACTTTGACGACGACTAAAAAGGGAGCCATGATAGTAATTTTGATCCATTTTTTTCCCTCCTCTACTTTTTTGATTGATCAATATCTGATAAAAGCATAAAAACATGGGTCTTCACGTTTTCCTGAATTTTACTACAAATCCATGATACATCTTCTTGGTAACAGTGGATTATAGTTTTGGTGAGAAATAAAAGCTTTTTCTAATCACCTTAATGGTTGAATTGAGGACTTGGTTGAATTGAGTAACAGCTGCTTGGTTCATCAGATCTCCGGTGTGCTACCCATTTTTATTTTATTCAGCCAAAGACCAACATGATTGTTTCTCATAAGGAAATAAATACTGGTTTAAAGGGTTGATCGCAGAATGTGTTTTACAATGTTATAAAAGAGATTGTATGTGATTGAGAAGTTTATGGTATATTCATTCCTATACATAATTGTTATTGCATTTTCTGTGTCTCAATTTACCAGTATAGGGATCCCAGTACATAATCAAAAATTGCAGTTTGAAATGACTGTGAAGGTTTTTAAACAAGCAACGCTGTTACCTTTTACATTTTTATTAAACTTCCGACATGAACTGTGTGATACAGCATCTAAAATGAGTTGCCAAGGCAACTGTACAAATATGGGAAGTACTGATGTATTTTCATGCAACCTGAAAATAGAAATTGAACCTAGTTCTTTGTCACCTGAGGCATGTATATGGTTTCCCTTGCTTATAGTAGCCTAGTGTTTACAGTTACTATCAACTTGATTTACTGTCATTTTTACATAAAAATAAAACTTTTCAACATGAATAATGCCCAATTTGTGTTGGGGGGGGGGGGGGTTAAAAAAGCTCTTATTGACTTAAGTTAACTCCATGAATAATACTCAATAGGATATTGATCTTATTTAAAAATGCATTTTGGTTAGGGTCTGTACCACCATACAGTCTTCTACACGACAATCTTTCAAAAAGTATGATTTTTTATTTTTTATTATTCCTTCTCTAATTGGTATGCAGTCATCTGAAAACCCATGATGATCGGTGAAAGTGGCAAATGCCTACATGAGAGGAAGCCACATCAGAGTATTGAGATGCGACCGTACTGGATCACATGTAAACAATCCTCCCGAGGAGACTGTTCTACATAGACCAGCAGGGGGCAGTATTGACCAACATACATTGAAATGCTCGATCCAGACCACTTGGTGTGTGTGAGAACCGGCGTTCCACATGTTATATGTCACTGACACTCAATGAAATACATTTTTGACTGACTTAACTACACTTGGTACATTATTGTAAAGGTTAGAGAAGTGTTCCGTTTGAAAGTGAAGTTTGGCATCGTGCATCTGTGTTGCTTATTGACATTTCTATAACGAACTTTGGAAATGAAATATCTAGTGTTTTATTGTCTCAAGGGTTTGATATTTTGTGATTTATGACCCTTAAATGAGCCTTCTCTGTTTCCACTCAGAAACAGAATGTAAATGTTATTTTCAAGTCAACATTTGTTGTAACTGTCTGACATCAAAATCCACCACTATAATGCAAGCTGGCTCTGATTTACTTTAATTAAAACTATGATATAAAGCTGGGGAGACATTTTGATTTATGCAAGGCCAATTTTGACGGCACAGTGTGTGATCATCTAACAGAAAAAGAAAACATACTAAGCCATTAACTGACTTGCTGGTTAAATATAATTTGAATATAAGTCTTCGTCTTCAAGATCAGTCAGTCAAATGGCAAACATTCAAGTCAAGTATATGATTTCACTCAGAGAAGTGAGATTGCATTAGGATAGTAATAAAAACACATGACACGCAAGTGTTCTGCAGAAGTTGCCCCTGTACAGATCAAGGATCAGCTTTCCCATCATGCATTGTAAGTCGGAGCAATGCAAAACTGACCCAGGATTAGTGTCTTAAGGATAACGTCACCCTAACCCTGCATATGTCTAGCCCTCTACAGTAACAAGAAAGAATACCCTCAGGTCTGAGCAGGTAGCAGCAAGTTTCTGTGTGATTGTTACCAAAACATCGACTTTCTTCCGGTACATCAACCTGCCTGGTTGACTTGTCTGTCTGTAGCATTCAAGCATGACATCTTTTCCATTCTTGATAATGTCCAAATATAATGGATTTAGACAGAACCGTGCACAGACCTTTTGGTGGCAGGTGCTCAAACTTTATTAAAAAAAGGCAACCTTTTTTGCATTATGGGTTTACCCACCTATATACCCAGGGTGCTCCTTGTCACAGATGGGCTATTGCAGCAGACGACCACATCGAGTTCTATCCTATCAGCTAAAAACAATAAGCGGCTCCAACACTGGACAAATGAGGAGTGGAAAACCATTGCCTGCTCCATGGCCCCATCCTGCATGTCAACGGTACAGGCTGGTGGTGTAATGGTGTGGGGAATGTTTTCCTGTTTTTCTGGCACACGTTAGGACCCTTGATACCAATTGAGCAACGATTGAACGCCACAGCGTATCTGAGCATTGTTGCTCACCAAACCCAATGGAGTCTTTAGGATGAGATGCATTCATGCTGTTGGCAGCGTGACTGTACCACCGTCCAATCTGCAGCAACTGCGTGATACCCTGAAGAATTCCATCTGTTCTGGAGGTAGAAGGGGGGGGGGGGGATCTGACCCGGTAATAGGTGCATGTACTGTAATTTCCGGACTATTGAGCGCACCTGAATATAAGCCGCACCCACTGAATTAAAAAAAGATATATATTTTGAACATAAATAAGCCGCACGTCTATAAGCCGCAGGTGCCTACCGGTACATTGAAACAAATTAACTTGACACAGGCTTTAACGAAACACAGCTTGTAACAAAAATAAATAGGCTTTAACGAAACACGGCTTGTAACAAAAATAAATAGGCTTTAACGAAACACGGCTTGTAACAAAAATAAATAGGCTTTAACGAAACACGGCTTGTAACAAAAAATACAAAATTAGCAGTAAACAGTAGCCTACCAAAAAAGTCATTGGTCACTATCTTCCTTCTCCTGTGCACTGAAACCATCTTCGGTGTCGGAGTTGAATAGCCTCAGAATTGCTTCATCCGATATTGGATCGTTTTCAATGTCGCTCGTCACTTTCATCCGGAGGCAAATCCCCCGCTGAGCCCTCTTCAACACGCAGCAGTCCAGCCTTTCCAAACCCGTTGATGATAGTGGACTTTTTGACAATGCTCCACGTTGTCAGGACCCACTGGCAGACTTGACCATAAGTTGCTCGTCGCATGCGGCCCGTTTTAGTGAAGCATTTCTCCCCGCTTGTCATCCAAGACTCCCACTGAACACGGAGAGCCACCTTAAATGCACGATTTACACTGATGTCGAGTGGCTGCAAATACTTTGTTGTGCCCCCAGGAATCAGGGTGACAAAATGACTACCGTAATCAGAATGATGGGAAGTTTGAGAGCGCTCGATTTAATCTAAACTGTAAACAAAAAGGTTGTTTGACCTTAACCCGTTCGGCAATTTCATTGGTCTAATGAAAGCTTCATGCCGCCAAAAAACTGAGCACGTCACAGAATGTGTTTTTTAAAAAATATATATTTATTTGAAAGCGGGAAAAATCCATATATTAGCCGCGTCATTGTTTAAGCCGCGAGGTTCAAAGCCTGGGAAAAAAGTTGCGGCTTATAGTCCGGAAATTACGGTACCTAATAAACTGCCACTGAGTACACCCCCTGATGATGTAAATACAGTACTACACCTTCATGTCCCACATCAACAGACCATTTGTCCAAATGTCTCCCAACAGAGTGTTACAACCTGTTGACCATAGGAAGCTACTGCTTGTCTGCCTGACTCATTGACCATAGCAAATAATCCACAGATCTTAACTTCTGGATGCCAATTCCACTTTAGTATGCCAAGTCTTGAATAGAGAATGCAACTACTGGAAAATACCATTACCATTAAAAAAAAATTCCTTCCTCTATCCCTGAGCAGAAAGACATTTTGGTGTCAAAGAGAGACTATAAAGTTGATGGGTTCAAAGCAGCTGTAGAGGGAAGGAGGGAGAGAGATGTGGTAAAGAGGTTAATGGAACGGAGAGACCGCGGGGGGATAGAAGGAGGATGCTGGATTGGTGAACAATCAACCAGTCTGATCTAACAACGTGGATATCAGTCAAATCTGTCATGATTGATGTATTGTAACAGGCCCACAATGTGGTTACTGAAGTCTGATTTGGATATACAGTGAGGGAAAAAAGTATTTGATCCCCTGCTGATTTTGTACGTTTGCCCACTGACAAAGAAATGATCAGTCTATAATTTTAATGGTAGGTTTATTTGAACACTGAGAGACAGAATAACAACAAAAAAATACAGAAAAACGCATGTCAAAAATGTTATAAATTGATTTGCATTTTAATGAGGGAAATAAGTATTTGACCCCTCTGCAAAACATGACTTAGTTCTTGGTGGCAAAACCCTCTCTACCATTAAAATTATAGACTGATCATTTCTTTGTCAGTGGGCAAACGTACAAAATCAGCAGGGGATCAAATACTTTTTTCCCCCACTGTATTTGTCTGTTTTCTCTGCATGACATTTAGAAGTTGTCCCTTTTTAGGCTTAGAAGAAGTGACTGCTAAATGCTAACTCCCATTCGTATAAACTGGTAGCATAGCTAGCATACAGAAACCGGCGGTGCTAGTCAAAGTCGTTTTTAACTATAATGCAGTTGATTGGTGACGATGACATTAACATGTATAGGGCCTGACATCCATACAAGCATTATGCTCAGATTTTTACCACAACATAGAGTGAAATACACACAAATAATAGCCTAAATTCTAGCCTAATTCTGCTGGGGAGGAGATTAGGGATCTCACCCCTCACCGCATCTTCCCCATGGCATTTCCATTGTTTTGGTCGAGTTCCATTGACCTCTTTACCGCACCTATTGTCTAAGGCCAGAGCCAGGGAGGACCCCTCTTTCCCAGACTTACTGCTGGATGGCGAGGCGGTCTGAAGGAAGGCTATGGTCCACAAAGGACTGTGAAATGCAGTTTTTAGTTGAGATAGGGGAATACAGCCTAGATACAACCAATCCCTGAAATATTTTTCTTACTCAATCAAATCCCTTAAGCAGCTTGCTTATGAAAATTCCGTTGACTTTATGTGTAGGTTCTATTGTGAAAAAAAAACAAAAAAACCTGCCAATTTTTTCTTAAAATCTGTGCCCAATAGCCCTCTCTGGATCCCAGCATACCAGTTAAACTGCCAACCGCTCAACCGCGAGGCCGACACAGTGGGAACATCAGAAGTCCATTAGGTGTCATGGTAACCTGGTGTAGGTCATTTATCTTATGTTCATTAACAGCTATGAAGTCGACACAACACGCCAGATACAATTGAAACCAAATGACCCTTTTGGAGACCCTTGAGTGTGCGTTGATAGGCACTCACACACACACAGAAAGTTTCCTGCTCTACACTGTACAGATCAGGCCGTGGCGTGCCAGAGGTATGTGACAGAAACTGTGCCCTGGCTCTGTGGTTTGTATGAGTTTCAAATGTTCTGTGAAAAACATTGCAGCATGCGAACCGGATGGGAACTCTGGCTGGGACTGTGGTATTCTTCACTCAGGCCTGCTGCTGCTGCTGCTAAATACTGTTATAACTCTCTGGATAGTGCTTAATGCTCCCATTGCTCCTCTCAACAGCATTACCTTAACACTACATAATAAATAAGGTGGACTTGCTGAATTAAGCTATTGGGGAGGTTAGTGCTGGAACTGTAGCTGGTGAGGAAAGGTAACACTAATACTTTACCTCTCTGTGTGAATGTTGTTTCTTGTCTATACCAGAACTTTAATCGTAATGGTTACAAATGGCCTCTCTACCAGCTGAATCAGTCACTATAGTCATAAAACTCACCTAGAGTGTAAATGACTACATAATTACAAGGTTCTGGTTCCTGAACATTAGACATTGTAGCTAGATGGACGTTTAAACACAGAGAGGCAGGCAGCCATTTACATGTACACCCAGAACCATGACATCACAGGCATGCAGTGTGTGTGTGTGTGTTATTGAGAGCAGATGAAGGAAAAGTGTACAGGTCTTAGTATTGCTCTTGGTCCAGAGCCAGAGCTGCAGATGGTCCTGGTTTGTGTTTGTGCAAAACGGCTGTGATGCTCACGCCTCCCGAGTGATCATGACGAAACACACACACCAGACTACTCTACCCCAGCAGGCCCTGGGTCGAGTCAGCTAACTCCACAGAGAGTGCTGGGTTGTGCTTTAATTAAATGGCACTGTTAAGACTAACTGTTAAGTCACACAACGCCTCGCTCTGCAATACTCCCTGAAGGATTACCCTTAGAAAGAACACACATCTTCCCATAGTGGTTAGCTCTGCATGTACATGTACGTCACTGTCAACGGCAGCAATACCAGCTTTAATAAAGGAGGGCTAGCCTCCGTACAGTAGGTAGAGGTAGTAGACCTGCCAGCTTTGCACTTCCTTAGCAACAACAAACAAAAACAACAACAAGAGAGAGAACTCTGCCTCCCGGGAGTTCCTCTGGAATGCTAAGCTCCAGTCTGCCCTGATGTTTGTAGAGTCTGGAATGAGGTTGTCTTGGCGACGGGAGGCCGTCTGAGGGAAGACCCGTGTCTTGCTGACGCTGCCGCTTGGATTGTCACGGTACAAAGGCCATGGAGGTAGAACCAACCTGCCAACAAGCCGGAAGCCGCACCTTGTGTTGGTTCAGGTGGAAGCATAGATAGCTTTTCTCTGTGTGTGTGTGTGTGTGTGTGTGTGTGTGTGTGTGTGTGTGTGTGTGTGTGTGTGTGTGTGTGTGTGTGTGTGTGTGTGTGTGTGTGTGTGTGTGTGTGTGTGTATCATGTAACGCTATCTCTATTTACATGATAATGGTTTTTCCTATTTGAAGGTGTAACAAACCAGCATTACTGTATGCTAAATGCATCTGATTGTGCAACCATGATATGTATTGCACAATCACCTGAAGTGACTTTCTCCACGTCAAAACTCCAGTATCTACAGTTGAAGTCGGATGTTTACATACACTTAGGTTGGAGTCATTAAAACTCGTTTTTCAACCACTCCACAAATTTATTGTTCACAAACTACAGTTTTGGCAAGTCGGTTAGGACATCTACTTTGTGCATGACACAAGTCATTTTTCCAACAATTGTTTACAGACAGATTATTTCACTTAAAGTTCCCTGTATCACAATTCCAGTGGGTCAGAAGTTTACATACACTAAGTTGACTGTGCCTTTAAACAGCTTGGAAAATTCCAGAAAATGATGTCATGGCTTTGGAAGCTTCTGATAGGCTAATTGACATAATTTGAGTCAATTGGACGTGTACCTGTGGATGTATTTCAAGGCCTACCTTCAAACTCACTGCCTCTTTACTTGACATCATGGGAAAATCAAAAGAAATCAGCCAAGACCTCAGAAAAACAATTGTAGACATCCACAAGTCTGGTTCATCCTTGGGAGTAATTTCCAAGTGCAGATCAATCCCAGAACAATATCAAAGGACCTTGTGAAGATGCTGGAGGAAACGGGTACAAAAGTATCTATATCGACATAACCTGAAAGGCCGCTCAGCAAGGAAGAAGCCACTGCTCCAAAACCACCATAAAAAGCCAGACTACGGTTTGCAACTGCATATGGGGACAAAGATTGTACTTTTGGAGAAATGTCCCCAGGTCTGATGAAACAAAAATAGAACTGTTTGTCCATAATGACCATCGTTATGTTTGGAGGAAAAAGGGGGAGGCTTGCAAACCGAAGAAAACCATCCCAACCGGGAAGCACGGGGGTGGCAGTATCATGTTGTGGGGGTGCTTTGCTGCAGGAGGGACTGGTGCATTTCACAAAATAGATGGCATCATGAGGAAGGAAAATTATGTGGATATATTGAAGCAACATCTCAAGACATCTGTCAGGAAGTTAAAGCTTGGTCGCAAATGGGTCTCCAAATGGACAATGACCCCAAGCATACTTCCAAAGTTGTGGCAAAATTACTTAAGGACAACAAAGTCAAGGTATTGGAGTGGCCATCACGAAGCCCTGACCTCAATCCTATAGAAAATTTGTGGGCAGAACTGAAAAAGTGTATGAGCAAGGAGGCCAACCAACCTGACTCAGTTACACCAGCTCTGTCAGGAGGAATGGGCCAAAATTCACCCAACTTTTTGTTGGAAGCTTGTGGAAGGCTTCCCGAAACATTTGACCCAAGTTAAACAATTTAAATGCAATGCTACCAAATACTAATTGAGTGTATGTAAACTTCTGACCCACTGGAAATGTGATGAAAGAAATAAAAGCTGAAATAAATCATTCTCTCTACTATTATTCTGACATTTCACATTCTTAAAATAAAATGGTGACCCTAACTACATTTTATCAGACGCTCTTCTCCAGAGCGACTTACAGTAGTGAATGCATTTATTTTATGCATTTTTTGTTGTTGTTGTACTGGCCTCCCGTGGGAATCAAACCCACAACCCTGGCATTGCACACACCATGCTGGCGTTGCAAACACCATGCTCTACCAACTGAGCCACAGGGAAGACTGACCTTAAACAGGGCATTTGTTCTCAGATTAAATGTCAGGAATTGTGAAAAACGGAGTTTAAATGTATTTGGCTAAGATGTATGTAAACTTCCGACTTCAACTGTATCAGCTAACAGTACCTTGTGCAACAGATGTAAAATCGTCCCAGGCTCCAGATACAATAAGGCCTTAAAGGGCCCTAAAGCCTTCAGCCTGATTCTACAGTTTTAATCACATTGACGATGACAGACGAGCAATCTGTACTGCATCACCTGTGGTAGTCAGAAGAACTACCTGTAAGACAGACCAAAGCCAGCTTAGCTCCAGTCAGACACCCAACCTCCCCTCCCATCCTCACCGCCTCCAATCCTCCCTGGCTCCCAGAAACGTTTTCACAAACCCAGTGGGAGGAGAGGAGAGGACAGAACTACAGAGGCCAGGTGAATTACTGCTCCTCTCACGTCACTGTCTGAAGACATGTCAAAACAGCCTGCTCTTTGATCATCCTCAGCCAATCCTGTTAGATCAAAATGTAGTAACCTACCACTGCACACTATGAGGGAAACATTTTGATCAGAAATTGGCAAGTAGGCCTAGTATTTCTGATGTTATAGTCCAAAGTAATTTGGTCTTTGCTATCCGGGATCCCTGGGACATCCCTACCCCATTGAAGGTTAGGGTAGGTTAGAGTTAGGGTTCAGATAGTACAAACCCTCCCTTAACCCGGATGACTCTGGGCGGCCTCATGGGTCTCCCGGTCGTAGCCGGCTGTGACACAGCCTGGGATCGAACCAGGATCTGTAGTGATGCAGACTGTAGTAACACAGGTGCGCCACTCGGGAGTCCCCTGATCACTCAAATCGTTTAATCAACAGTGTGATCTATGTAGACTACATGCTGACCATGTCAGTGACATTGATCTTTGTCAAACTATTTGATCCTGGTAACAAGCATGATGCTTTTGATTGGTTTGATGTTTATCATCAGCTTGTTGTTTTATCATGACGTGCTGTGTCTATAATGGTTTTACAGTGACAGTCTATATCCCTGTCCAACTGGAGGATAGTTCACGGTGTGCCTTGGCATGTCATCATTCTTTTATGACCATTATTGCTCTTCTCTTTCCATACAAAGTCATTGCCAAATTATAGTTAGATTTTTTATATAGTAGATTATAGTCTTTACACCCATCAACACATTGTTTCTCTCTTTGCTTTGGTTACTGCAAAATGAAGCTGTCTTCTGGATACTAGGCTGTGTCCCAAATGGCACCCTATTCCCAATATAGTGAACCACTTTTGACCGGGACCCATACGGCTCTGGTGAAAAGCATTGCATTATGCAGGCAAGAGGCTGCCATTTGGTACGCACTCCAGTCTTCCCCTGTGATGTTTTGGAGTGTTAAATCTGTCATGAGGATCTGTTAATGTGGCTCATCTCACAGTATACCTGACTGGGTGCCAGTCCTCTGTCTCTGATGAGTGAGTCTCTCTCTCGCTCTCTTTCTCCTTCTCATTCTCCTGTTCTCTCTCCTTCTCTTTCTCTGGCATGTTTCTGGTATGAGAGTGATTCCTGTGTCATTTTCATATCACTCATCTTCACTTAGCCTTAGCCAGTCCCATAAAGCTGGAGTTGATTCATGCAGTAACACTAAACTATCTCAGACATTACTATGAGCGAGAGAGAGACAGAGAGAGAAAGAGACAGGTTCTAGATAGCACCTTTTTCTCTAAGAGTACTTCTTATGTCTCTGTTGGTATCAATCTATGTGATTAACGGGGGCTGAGCTAGAGCGGTGTTTGTGAGACGGGCGAATCCCGAAGGGGCCCCGGGCAGGGTCTAAGGCCCTATCAAATCTATGATACGGAGAACGCAGACAGAATCACGGAATCCAGACGATAAAACGGAATTCAACAATATTCAGCTGTAGGGAATAAACTAAATGTTTTGAAAAGTAACCAATTTGCCCAAGTTGATCATAAGACATGAACAGAATGCATCAGTGATTTGTATTTCCAGCAACTTTCTGAAGAGGCAACAAGAATCCCCCCGTCTATATATGTGCGGTGCGTGCAGCTACCGCCTTGTGTAGCCGTTAGCAATGATGCTAAATAAAAAAAATCTTCTGGTAGATGGAAAGGCTTTCCCAAAAACCTTCTCAATTAAATGTTAACTACAAAGTAGTATATGCTTACCTGGCATAATGATATCATTATTAGCGTAAATCCAGTTGCTATTAGTTTTGATAACTCTACCATCACGTGCGCTACAAAAACATAGCTAAACAGCAGCCTCTTGCTAGGGTAATTACACCTCCCCCCAAAAAAAGAAAAAAAAAGTGGTCTCCTGATGTGGTTTAAGCATTGTTGTCACGCATGTGTGTAGGAACGGACCAAAGCGCAGCGTGAGTATCGTTCCACATCTTTATTACATTGTGGAACTTAGCCAAACGAACAATAAACTATAAACAAAACACAAACCGTGACGACAGAGGTGCAACATGCACTAACTCAAAATAATCTCCCACAAACACAGGTGGGAAAAACAACTACTTAAATATGATCCCCAATTAGAAACAACAATGACCAGCTGCCTCTAATTGGGAATCATACAAAAACCCCAACATAGAAAAAAATAAACTAGAACAAAACATAGAAAAAATAAACTAGATAAACCCCCCAGTCACGCCCTGACCTACTCTACCATAGAAAATAAGAGCACTCTATGGTCAGGACATGACAGTTGTGGACTTAGAGCATCCAATTTAGTTGGATGCTCTAAAAACGAAACAGAATCAGGCAAAAAATAAAACTGATTTTATAGGGACCTAAGGGTCTGTTATACGAAAATGTCTGAGGAATCGGAATAGTTTAAGCTACAAACTATTAAAGCTATCTATGAAAAGCTGAGACTCACAAGCTATACAAGAGTCGTTAGACAGTAAGGGGTTCTTCTACATAGTAGACCATAGTAAACCCAGGACATAGTGTCTATAATACTGTAAAGGGTTCTTCTACATAGACCATAGTAAATCCCAGGACATAGTGTCTATACTACTGTAAAGGGTTCTTCTACATAGATCATAGTAAATCCCAGGACATAGTGTCTATAATACTGTAAGGGGTTCTTCTACATAGACCATAGTAAACCCAGGACATAGTGTCTATAATACTGTAAGGGGTTCTTCTACATAGATCATAGTAAATCCCAGGACATAGTGTCTATAATACTGTAAGGGGTTCTTCTACATAGACCATAGGAAATCCCAGGACATAGTGTCTATAATACTGTAAGGGGTTCTTCTACATAGAAGACCATAGTAAATCCCAGGACATAGTGTCTATAATACTGTAAGGGGTTCTTCTACATAGACCATAGTAAATCCCAGGACATAGTGTCTATAATACTGTTATAAGGTCACAGAGTTGCTGTCACAAACTCCAAACTCCACACAGTTGTCACTGATTAGTTGAATATTAACTTTCCAGTGAGTAAACAATTTCTATACTTACAGCATTCATATAAATCCATTTTTATCAGGTTTTTGCTTTGGCAGACCTTATTTTTCATTGACATGTGTTAATCAAACTCATGAATGAAACTGTTTATGGCAAATTGTTTTGTGTTCTTTTTGTAGCCCTGGTTGTTCTGAAAAGAAAATGGCAAAACACTTCATTGTGAGGCTTTAATGTAAGGGCTGGAAATGCAGCTACTGTAAACGAAAGTCAGATCTATTAAAAGTAAAAAAAAAAAGAAATTGCGGGAATCTTGGGACTGATAAGGTTAATGTGTTTAACAAGCTACCTTGGGGGTTTGGCTCACACATACCACACTCTATTCTATCAGCATCGGTACAGTAGTTGGCTTGATTGAGTCTCACTGTAAGGGAGACGCAGGGCGTTAGGAAGCAGGTGTAGTCGAGAGAGTTTAATATAAATGAACATGTAATGATACAAAAACAAGAGAAGCGTCTGGACGTAAGAACATAAACAGAGACAATAACGTCTGACGGGAAATGACAACTGAGTGCTATATATATATATATAGGGGGAGTAATCAGGGAAGTGATAATGCTTAATGAAGGGTTGCCAGGTGTGCGTAGTGATGGGTTGCCAGGACCGGGGGTTAGTAGACCGGCGACGTCGAGCGCAGGACAGGGGGAGCAGGGGTAGACGTGACACAGTCGATATTGACGGCTAAGTATTTCTCATGGTCATCAGCATTTTCTGCACAATATCAAACAGAAACGATCAGTTTGATCAGACTAATGAATTCAAAAGCCTGATGTCACATTCTGTTTTATTGAGGGCACTGGTTGCAATGTTCATGTTTCAATAGCGACTGAGGAAAATGGGAAAAGTGTTTGATGCTCGTCGTTGTGAAAGAAATATGATTTGATTTCCTGATTTGGCCCGTCGGTGCAATACATCAAAAATCACAACACCAAAAACCCGGCATACAAAGTAAAGAAAAAGAACACTGCCTGCCATTGATGATCTGATAGTGTAATGTAGATTCAGCATCAAGATACTGTACAACTCTAGTTCACTGGCCTAATGCATGGAAAGAAACCAATTGTTTTTTATGAATCAGAACAACTTTAAGTCTCTGATTTACTCGGTTCTGATCCATAGTTCAAGCACGTTTGAAAAAAAAAACACATTTTGTGGATACACAGCAATTAGTCCACTTTGATAATGTTGATATATGCCTGGCTTTAAATTATTAATTCGGATTAATTTACCACCTATCTTGATTACTCCCATGAGCTCGTTAAAATACCTAGTCTGCATCCCAAATGGCACCCTATTCCCTACATAGCACACTATAACCCTATAGGCCTTGGTCAAACGTCGTGCACTATACAGGGGATAGGGTGCCATTTGGGACGTATACAATCCTCATAGCACCCAGCCATGAGACATAGACCTGCAGGGCTGTTAAATCCTGCCACTGACCTGCTGAATAAAAGATCAACAAATCAAAGTTACCCTTAAAATAGCGCATTAATCATTTATGCCATATCAAAGCCTTTTCTTTTAGAAGATTTTAATTTATTCTTTACTACTTGGCTACAGTTTGGCGTCACCTGTCAATATTGGTGGACGTAAGAGTCAGTTGTACTTTAACTTGGAGTACCCTTGGTTATAGTATATGGATAGTAAATGGTATTGCCTTCTAATATTAAGGTTCACCATTTTGAATAACAACAATTTTGGAAAAACAACAATTTTATCTCTGGATTTATTCGTATGGAGTGTGAATCAGCTCCCATAGTACTGTAAAGACAACCATCAAAGTAATTCCAACGTTTTTGCAAAGTCTTCTCTTCTTAACCATATTCAATTAGTTAAACCAGGGTTTCCCAAACTCTGTCCTGAGGCCCCCGCTGGGTGCACGTTTTGGTTTTTGCCCTAGCCCTACACAGCTCAAATAATCAACTCATCATCAAGCTTTGATTATTTGAATCAGATCTGTAGGGCTAGGGCAAAAAAACTAAACGTGCACCCAGAGGGGGCCCCAGGACCAGGTTTGGGAAACCCTGAGTTAGACAACACATCACCATTACTGTACCGTGTGGGCCGTTGAGAGCATTATGTTAGTACAGATACGAGCGTCTCATGGGAGTGATTCCGCCTGATTTAAGACGATGAGAGAGCTTTTACTTATCTGGTCCTACAGGTATCTAGCAGCACAACATGACTATGAATCATGGGAAAATTAGTACTGTATGCAAAATTCCTCCCACCTCTAAAACCCCACCCCAATACGCTACAGTCAAAGGTGTAATTACACACTCATTATACACACACACACACACACACACACACACACACACACACACACACACACACACACACACACACACACACACACACACACACACACACACACACACACACACACACAAACGGCGTAACTCCTTGCGTGATAATTTTGCAGTTAGGTGTTACCTGGGTGTCAGTCAGCCCTGTTTCATTTTCCATGATGACAGCGAGGGAATACTCTGACACCACCCTTTAAGACGAAGCTTTGTCTTCAAATCACAAAAGACTATTTTACAGCGTTGTACATTAAAGTAATTTTTGAATCATCATATTTAACCATCTTTGTGCAAGCATGATGCTAAATTAATCATATTTCTGAAGATACAATGCTTGAGACTTAAGGCAAGGCCTCTTTTTAGTTTGACCTATCTACTGTAAAACTCAAGATAAACGCAGTCTCAAATAGCCGCCAATCCCTTTTAATAGCCGTGCAACCGCACACATTTCAGTAAAGAAACACCTGTTTCAAATAAACGGCGGGTTTAAATTAATTGCTTACCATGAATTACCATGAATTACCATGAATTACCATGAATTACCATGAATTACCATGAATTGTTTATGAGGTTTAGTGTTTGATTTGTTACATTAAACAATTCATTAATGACTTGAAAAAATGATGGCAATCGTCCGTTTTTATCGCCAGTAAGATACTGCTGGCCATTGGCTAATAACAGCTTAGAACTGCTAGCAAACTGGCAAGCACAAAAACAATCAACAGGTTCGGGAGTTGTCTGATCGCCTTCTAGTGACGAAAGTAAGAACGGACAAACGCGCAGTCAAAAAGGGAGAATAATTATTCTGTCAAGGATTTTTTTTATTTTTTATAGAGGCATCCTAAAAGAAAAGAAACATGACACAGTGTGTACATGATAAGACGATGTTCACAAAATGAAGAAATTGATTAAAATACTGAAAGTGAATGCTGGAATTAAGCAATTAACTATGCAAATTAGCAAAAGCTGTGTACATTACGGAAATAGAAGCCTGTCTCTAATAGAAGCCTGTCTCTAATAAGCGCCTGTTGTGTTGTGATTTAAGCAAATAAACAGCCAGGCTATTAATTGAAGTTTTATGGTATATTTACATTGTACATTTTTGTAATTTAGTAGACGTTCTTATCCATAGCGAATGCATACATTTTCATACTGTTTCGTACTCGTCCCCTATGGGAAGCGTACCGACAACCATGGAGATGAGAGGTCCATGGTCTTCCGACTGAGCCACATCTCTACTGTTTCATCACAGCTGAACTTGGAGTACTCTATAATTCTGGTTTATAGTTTGAACTAAAGTAGTGGTGCACTGAAGCTTTGTTTCTTATGCTTCATGTCAAAGATGGTTGACAATTACAGATGTCATTGAACAGTGTTTCCTACTCGCATCAGATCCAAGCTTTCTTCTTCTTCTTCTCGACTCCATCAAAGGAACATAAGATTCAGGGTAAGTAAACATTGGTTTTATGATTGCCCCCTTCCATAGTACGGAATGGTCCATATAATTGAAAAGTCCTCAGGGACTATTTTGGGACTAGTGGGAACGAAACCTCATGATACTAGCTGGGAATGGGACTCTCACATTCGCTCTTCTATTCAATGATTCTTAAACCAGGAGCCTGAACAGTCTTTGGATCTTTTGTATAAATGTTTTGAGGATTCCCATTTAAAAGGACTACTGAGGAATATGATGTGTTGTCTTACTAAATGTATAATTTTATCATTTGAAAGTTGAAAATCAACATACCATTATATACAGTCACGACCAAAATTATTGGCACCCTTGATGAAGATGTGCAATAAAGACTGTATGAAACAATGAATGCAAAACATATTGTGCACACTTTTTAGTTTTTTTTTACATTTTATTATTTTGTACAAATACAATTGCTGTTGTAGATCTTCCAGCAAGACAATAACCCCAAGCACACATGAAAATCCACAAAGAAATGGTTAATTGTCCACAAAATCAACATTTTGCAAAGGCCATCTCAGTCTCCGTGTCACACCCTGATCTGTTTCACCTGTCCTTGTGATTGTCTCCACCCCCTCCAGGTGTTGCCCATCTTCCCCATTATCCCCTGTGTATTTATACCTGTGTTCTTTGTTGGTCTGTTACCAGTTCATCTTGTTTGTCAAGTCAACCAGCATTTTTGTGCCTCAGCTCCTGCTTTTCCCAGTCTCTCTTTTTCTCGCCCTCCTGGTTTTGACCTCTTGCCTGTCCTGACCCTGAGCCCGGCCACCTGACCACTCTGCCTGCCCCTGACCCTGAGCCTGCCTGCCTGCCAACCTGTACCTTTACCCCACCTCTGGATTATTTACCTCTGCCTACCCTGAGCCTGCCTGCTGACCCGTGCCTTTGCCCCACCTCTGGATTATTTACCTCTGCCTACCCTGAGCCTGCCAGCCGACCTGTACCTTTGCCCCACCTCTGTATTATTGAACTCTGCCTACCCTGAGCCTGCCTGCCAACCTGTACCTTTGCCCCACCTCTGGATTATTTACCTCTGCCTACCCTGAGCCTGCCTGCCAACCTGTACCTTTACCCCACCTCTGGATTATTGACCTCTGCCTGCCCCTGACCCTGAGCCTGCCTGCCAACCTGTACCTTTGCCCCACCTCTGTATTATTGACCTCTGCCTACCCTGACCCTGAGCCTGCCTGCCAACCTGTACCTTTACCCCACCTCTGTATTATTAACCTCTGCCTGCCCCTGACCCTGAGCCTGCCTGCCAACCTGTACCTTTGCCCCACCTCTGTATTATTGACCTCTGCCTGCCCCTGACCCTGAGCCTGCCTGCCAACCTGTACCTTTGCCCCACCTCTGTATTATTGACCTCTGCCTACCCTGACCCTGAGCCTGCCTGCCGTCCGGTACTGTTGCCCCACCTCTGGTTTACTGACCCCTGCCAGCCTTGACCTGTCTATTTCCTGCCCCTGTTGGATTATTAAACAATTATTAATTCGACATGGTCTGCATCTGGGTCTAACCTTCACACCTGATAGTACGAACTGGCCATGACTGACCCAGCAGATCCGGGCCAGCTGTGCAACGCCATCTCCTCCCAAGGAGCCTCCAGCACGAGGAATTGCTTTGTGGTCTTAAGGAGTGGGTCCAAATGTTGGCTGAGTGCCATGACCGGCCGTTGGACATGCTGCTGGAGCAATTCCGTGGGTTGTCTGGGGGGCAGCCTGCCACGGTGGGAACCCCACCGCCCCTCAGTAACTCGGTGGTTAGCAGCGCCGCCCCAACGGCCACTCCTCCTTCCCGGGAGCCCCGTTTACCTCCCCCGGAATGCTTTAATGGAGATCCGAGTACCTGTCGGGCATTTTTAGCTCAGTGGGCCCTCATTTTTCATTTTTCATCAGCCCTCCTCATTCCCCTTGGATCTCTCCAAGATAGCCTATCTCATCACACTGATGTCTGGGAGGGCTCTCACCTGGGCTACCGCCGTATGGGAACAACAGCCGGCCATGTGCGTGAGTCTGGAGGGGTTCATGGGAGAGGTGAGGAGGGTTTATGATGCCCTGTTATCTGGGAGAGAAGCTGCCCGGAAGCTAATCCAGCTCCGGCAGGACGTCCGCAGAGTGGCCGACTATGCGGTGGATTTCCACACGTTGGCAGCGAAGAGTGCGTGGAACCAGGAAGCACTGATCGACATGTTCCTGCACGACATCTCGAAGGAGGTTAAGGATGAGTTTGCTGCTTGGGATTTACCCACGGATCTTGACTCCTTCATTACTTTGACCATCCGCATTGATGAGCGATTGCGGGAACGACAGATGGAGAGGAAATTCGATTTTGCTCGCACGTCCAGGGATTCCACCTTGCCTCCAAGTTATCCCGGAAGTCCCCGACGGTCCTGTTGCGGAGAACACCCAAGGTTCCCCGACCTTCCTCGAGAGTCACCGAAGACGGCTGAGGCACTGTTTCCCGAGCCTATGCAACTAGGCAGAGCTGGGCTGTTGCCAGCGGAACGTCAACATATAGGATCAACACAAGGAGCTGTCTGTATTGTGGGACTTTTGGTCATTTTGTGTCCTCTTGCCTGGTAAAAGACCAGGCTCACCGGTAGGAGTGAATACTCTGGTGGGCCATATGGAGAACTTTTTTGCTTCCTTTACTCGCACCCCTTTTCATGTCATTCTGTTGTGGGGAAACCAGTCCAAGTCTCTCTGGGTCCTCATTGACTCAGGGGCCGATGAAAGCTTTTTGGACGCCACTCTGGCTTTCGAGCTGAACAACCCCACTCAGCCCCTCTCCATTCCCATGGATGTTAGAGCGCTGGACGTGCGGTCTATAGGTCGGGTCACCCATAACACCACTCCCATCAATCTATGTGTGTCAGGGAATCACAGCGAGACCATTCAATTCCTGCTCATTAAGTCCCCCCAGATTCCTGTTGTTTTGGGATTCTCTGACTCCAGTGACACGATCCCTTCATCAACTGGTCTGACCCTGAGCCTGCCTGCCGTCCGGTACTGTTGCCCCACCTCTGGTTTACTGACCCCTGCCTGCCTTGACCTGTCTATTGCCTGCCCCTGTTGGATTATTAAACCATTGTTAATTCGACGTTGTCTGCATCTGGGTCTTACCTGATACTCCGGACATGAACTCCATCGAGAACCTGTGGTTTTAATTGAAGAGGGCACTCCATAAGCGCAGATGAAGGATATCAAGGATCTGGAAAGATTCTGTTTGGAGGAATGGTCTAAGATTCCTCCAAATGTGTTCTCCAATCTCATAAAACATTTTAGAAAAGGCTCAGGGCCATTATCGTTGCAAGGGGAGGGTGCCGGAATATTGAAAAAAGGGGTGGCAGTAATTCTGACACTTATCTTTTTAAAAAAAAATGTATTCGTTTTTAAACAAAATCTCTTTCTCTGAGCAAGTGTATTGGTGTAAAATAATATAATTTTCCTTTTTTTTGTGAGAATATAGCTCAGTATTTGTATTATTTATTTTATACAGTCTGTTTTTGCTCGTCTTTATCAAGGATCAAATACAGTGCATTCAGATCCCTTGACTTTTTCCACATTTTGTTACGTTACAGCCTTATTCTAAAATGGATTAAATAAAACCTCATCAATCTACACACAATACCCCATAATGTCAAAGCGAAAATAGGTTTTTAGAAATGTATGCAAATGTATTAAAAATTAATAAACAGGAATACCTTATTTATATAAGTATTCAGACCCTTTGCTATGAGACTTGAAATTGAGCTCAGGTGCATCCTGTTTCCATTGATCATTCTTGAAATGTTTCTACAACATGATTGGAGTCTACCTGTGGTAAATTCAATTGATTGGACATGACTTGGAAAGGCACACACCTGCCTATATAAGGTCCCACAGTTGACAGTGCATGTCAGAGCAAAAACCAAGCCATGAGGTCAAAGGAATTGTCCGCAGAGCTTCGAGGCAGGATTGTGTCGAGGCACAGATCTGGGGAAGGGGACCAAAACATTTCTGCAGCATTGAAGGTCCCCAGGAACACAGTGGCCTCAATCATTCATAAATGGAAGAAGTTAGGAACCACCAAGACTCTTCCTAAAGCTGGCTGCCCGGCCTAACTGACTAATCAGGGGAGAAGGGCCTTGGTCAAGGAGGAGACCAAGAACCCGATGGTCACTCTGACAGAGCTCCAGAGTTCCTCTGTAGAGATGGGAGAACCTTCCAGAAGGACAACCATCTCTGCAGCACTCCACCAATCAGGCCTTTATGATAGAGAGGCAGGCGGAAACCACTACTTAGTAAAAGGCAGCCCGCTTGGAGTTTGCCAAAAGACACCTAAAGTACTCTCAGACCATGAGAAAAAAGATTCTCTGGTCTGATGAAACCAAGATTGAATTCTTTGGCCTGAATGCCAAGCGTCACATCTGGAGGAAACCTGGCACCATCCCTACGGTGAAGCATGGTGGTGGTAGCATCATGCTGTGGGGATGTTATTCAGCGGCAAGGACTGGGAGACCATAACGACCATAAGCACACAGCCAAGACAACGCAGGAGTGGCTTCGGGACAAGTCTCTGAATGTCCTTGAGTGGAACAGCCAGAGCCCGGACTAAAACCTGATCTCTGGAGAGACCTGAAAATAGCTGTGCAGCAATGCTCCCCATCCAACCTGACAGAGCTTGAGAGGATCTGCAGAGAAGAATGGGAGAAACTCTTCAAATATAGGTGTGCCAAGCGTGTAGCGTCATACCCAAGAAGACTCGAGGCTGTAATCACTGCAAAAGGTGTTTCAACAAAGTACTGAGTAAAGGGTCTGAATACTTATGTAAATGTAATATTTCAGTTGTTTTATTTTTTGTATAAATTTGCTAAAATGTCTATAAACCTGTGTTTGCTTTGTCATTATGGGGTGTTGTGTGTAGATTGATGAGGAAAAATAACCAATTTAATCAGGCTGTAACATAACAAAATGTGGAAACAGTCAAGGGGTGTGAATACTTTCAGAATACACTATATATGTACATCTAACCATTGTACACTGACCGTACAAAACATTAAGAACACCTTTCTAATATTGACTCTACAAGGTGTCAAAAGTCTTCCACAAGGATGCTGGCAAATGTTGACTCCAATGCTTCCCACAGTTGTGTCAAGTTGGCTGGATGTCCTTTGAGTGGTGGACTATTCTTGATACACATGGGAAACTGCTGAGCGTGATAAACCCAGCAGCGTCGCAGTTCTTGACACAAACACCTACTACCATAACCCGTTCAAAGGCACTTAAATCTTTTCTCTTGCCCATTCACCCTCTGAATGGCACACATACACAATCCATTTCTCAATTGTCTCAAGGCTTAAAAATCCCTTCTTTAACCTGTCCCCTCCCTGTCATCTACACTGATTGAAGTGGATTTAACACAAAGGACATCAATAAGGGATCAAAGCTTTCCCCTGGATTCACCTGGTCAATCTATGTCATGAAAAGAGCATGCTTTGTATACTCAGTGTATATTAAACACAGGTAAATCATGTTTTTGACTGTACTGGCCCTTTAACATGGACTCCATAATCCCCAAACCACTAACATCCCACAGACCATAATTAATGTCATTTCACTGTGAGTAAAAGTTTAAACAAACAGAAATATCAGCAGTCAGCGTCTTCTCTGTGTGCTATAATGAACTGCTTGTTCGGTTGAAATTATAACCAGCTATTTTGGACCTTGGTTGTCTATAGTATATCTGCCCTGTCCCATGTGTAGTTAGAGGCCCCATGAGGCCCCATGAGGACACTACCTCAGATATAGACCTAACAGTTGTTAGGTATTCTTTAAAGATACTTTTGAATAGTCATGAGTACCATTAAGTCATTTTGTCAATTGATTATTATGTTAAAATAATGTAATTTGTTGATAAACTCAAACAAAGATGTGTCAAAGCATGTAACATATTATCAAAGTAGACCCTAGTCTCTCTAAAGATTAATGCTTACCATCACCTTGTGTAAGTTTGACACTGACTTCACTGAGTTATTAGGACCCTATATATTAAGAACTATATCCTGTTTGTAATATTAACTATCCTCTCTATCAAACAAACAATTCATTGCGCTTTAGAAGAAAGCTGGTCCGGAGAGAAATAAATCAACGTGACTATGGCAGGTATTTATGCTATGAAGGTTCAAAAGTACCAGGAACAAGCAAAAGATTATTTGAAAGTAAAAACAAACAAACATTTTAAATGTAAAGTCTGTGGTAAAGATGCCTAGGTTTTAAATCAGACAAATTATTGGCTTGTAAAGTAAAGTTAGAAACTTAAAAGAACTTGTCTATAAATCACTCACTCACATCTGAGAAAGTTGCTTGCTCTAATTCTGTTTATCATGAGCCCATAAATGTGTGATGTATTACACGCCGTGTTGTAGAACACGCTATGGGTACACAACTTTTCCACTGCTATCACAGAAATAATGGCTGCTGCTTCCTTTATAGGAGTTTCCACTAATTAACTCTGGCTAGCCAAGCTACTTTGCGACTTTGTTCACTCAGCAATCTAAAGGTTCCTTTACACAGACAGAATATACTGCTATAGTCTATACAGTGGGGGGAAAAAAGTATTTGATCCCCTGCTGATTTTGTAGGTTTGCCCACTGATAAAGAAAGGATCAGTCTATAATTTTAATGGTAGGTTTATTTGAACAGTGAGAGACAGAATAACAACAAAAATATCCAGAAAAACGCATGTCAAAAATGTTATAAATTGATTTGCATTTTAATGAGGGAAATAAGTATTTGACCCCTCTCAATCAGAAAGATTTCTGGCTCCCAGGTGTCTTTTATACAGGTAACGAGCTGAGATTAGGAGCACACTCTTAAAGGGAGTGCTCCTAACCGCAGCTTGTTACCTGTAAAAAAGACACCTGTCCACAGAAGCAATCAATCAATCAGATTCCAAACTCTCCCACCATGGCCAAGACCAAAGAGCTCTCCAAGGATGTCAAGGACAAGATTGTAGACCTACACATGGCTGGAATGGGCTACAAGACCATCGCCAAGCAGCTTGGTGAGAAGGTGACAACATTTGGTGCGATTATTCGCAAATGGAAGAAACACAAAAGAACTGTCAATATCCCTCAGACTGGGGCTCCATGCAAGATCTTACCTCGTGGGGTTGCAATGATCATCAGAACGGTGAGGAATCAGCCCAGAACTACACGGGAGGATCTTGTCAATGATATCAAGGCAGCTGGGACCATAGTCACCAAGAAAACAATTGGTAACACACTACGCAGTGAAGGACTGAAATCCTGCAGCGCCCGCAAGGTCTCCCTGCTCAAGAAAGCACATATACATGCCCGTCTGAAGTTTGCCAATGAACATCTGAATGATTCAGAGGACAACTGGGTGAAGGTGTTGTGGTCAGATGAGACCAAAATGGAGCTCTTTGGCATCAACTCAACTCGCCGTGTTTGGAGGAGGAGGAATGCTGCCTATGACCCCAAGAACACCATCTCCACCGTCAAACATGAAGGTGGAAACATTATGCTTTGGGGGTGTTTTTCTGCTAAGGGGACAGGACAACTTCACCGCATCAAAGGGATGATGGACGGGGCCATGTACCGTCAAATCTTGGGTGAGAACATCCTTCCCTCAGCCAGGGCATTGAAAATGGGTCGTGGATGGGTATTACAGCATGACAATTACCCAAAACACACGGCCAAGGCAACAAAGGAGTGGCTCAAGAAGAAGCACATTAAGGTCCTGGAGTGGCCTAGCCAGTCTCCAGACCTTAATCCCATAGAAAATCTGTGGAGGGAGATGAAGGTTCGAGTTGCCAAACGTCAGCCTCGAAACCTTAATGACTTGGAGAAGATCTGCAAAGAGGAGTGGGACAAAATCCCTCCTGAGATGTGTGCAAACCTGGTGGCCAACTACAAGAAACGTCTGACCTCTGTGATTGCCAACAAGGGTTTTGCCACCAAGTACTAAGTCATGTTTTGCAGAGGGGTCAAATACTTATTTCCCTCATTAAAATGCAAATCATTTTCTAACATTTTTGACATGCGTTTTTCAGGATTTTTTTGTTGTTATTCTGTCTCTCACTGTTCAAATAAACCTACCATTCAAATTATAGACTGATCATTTCTTTGTAAGTGGGCAAACGTACAAAATCAGCAGGGGATCAAATACTTTTTCCCCCCACTGTATAATGACTTAATTCCCACACAGAATTCTTACAGGTTCTAGAACTATGTGGTGCCTCAGTAGTAGTAACTCTGAGTTGTAAATCATTCACAAATGAACAACTTGATTTCAGGCAATACATTCATTGACATCCTGCAATTGATGACATTTGACCTCTTTCTAACACTTCAAAGGTTAATGCCTTGTAGTAAGAGACAGTGATGATGCCAGTCAGTCACTGTGTTGAAAAACCCCACAACATTGCTCAGAGAGAATGGGCTGTGATCTTCAACACCATATTTGTAGAGCTACATTATGGCACACTTATGTTAACAGCCACTTCAATGACAATAAAAAAAATGAAGTGAGCTCAACAATGAAACCCATGAGCTTTTTCCAACATGGCAGTTTGATCCAGACTTCATCAAACAGAAGCGTTCTTTCCCCTCGCATCAGCAATTAACTGTAGAGGGTTATTACGTCTTTTAGAAAACAAGATACTTTAAGACGTCGCTCTCTGGCAGACATTGTTTTGCTTTCACGGAAAAATTATACACACCATAAAATACCCCTTTTAATTTAATATAGCCGCCCGTCTAGACTAGATTTTCATTTTCATAAATGCTAATTGGCGTTTTATTGTGTCAGTCGATTGAGGTTTGTTTCTATCCTTTGTTTCTACAAGTTTTTGTGATGGTGGTGCAGGGGGTCCACTCCTGAGGCCTGGCCACGGGGTTGTATCTTTCTCCCACTTTTACTTTAGAAAGCCCCAACTTGTTTTCCAAAGCAAGCCATTTCAATTGAGCTATTTAAAAAATATATATATATAAAAATGTGGATTAGAGTTTTATGTTGATGTAAGGCCCCCTCTATTACATAAGTGTTAATCATTGTTGAAATTCAGTGGTGTAAAGTACTTAAATAAAAATACTTTATAAAGTACCGCTTAAGTAGTTTTTTGTGGTAACTGTACTTTACTATTTATATTTTTGACACTTGTACTTTTACTTCACTACATTCCTTAAGAAAATAGTATACTTTTACTCCATACATTTTCCCTGACACCCAAAAGTACTCGTTACATTTTAAATGCTTAGCAGGACAGGAAAATGGTCAAATTCACACACTTATCAAGAGAACAATGCTGTTCATCTCTACTGCCTCTGATCTGGCAGACTTACTAAACACAAATGCTTGGTTTGTAAATTATGTCTGAGTGTTGGAGTGTCCCCCTGTATATCGATAAATAAATAAAAACCTAAAATGGTGCCTTCTGGTTTGCTTAATATAAGGAATTTGAAATTATTTGTACTTTTACTGTTGATACTTAAGTATGTTTCAAACCAATACTTTTAGACTTTTACTCAAGTAATATTTTGACTTTGACTTTTACTTGAGTAATTTTCTATTAAGGTATCTTTACTTTTACTCAAGTATCACCACTGTTGAAATCAAATCCTTGAGACCAGATCCCCGGCATTCTGGCTGTTTTCTCACTGAGGACAATATCTGCAGCACCAAACTTCGGCTTCAACTGTCTTGTTTCAAGCTAATTACAATGTCAAAGTGGCTATTTTCAGCGTGGTCAGACACACATAGCCTCTTCCACCTGCTCCCCCTGCTTCCCCCTGCCCCCCCTGCTTCCCCCTGCCCCCCTGCTTCCCCCTGCCCCCCCTGCTTCCCCCTGCTTTCCTCTGCTTCCGACTGCTTTCCCCTGCTTTCACCTGCTCCACCTGCTCCCCATGCTCCCCCTGCTTCCCCCTGCCCCCCCTGCTTCCCCCTGCCCCCCCCTGCTTCCCCCTGCTTTCCTCTGCTTCCGACTGCTTTCCCCTGCTCCACATGCTCCCCCTGCTATCCCCTGTTCCCCCTGCTCCCCATGCTCCCCCCTGCTTCCCCCTGCTCCCCCCTGCTCCCCCTGCTCCCCCCTGCTTCACCTGCTCCCCTGCTCCCCATGCTCCCCCTGCTTTCCCCTGCTCCCTCTGCTTCCCCCTGCTCCTCTGCTCCCACCTTCTCCCCCCTGCTTCCCTCTGCTCCCCCCTGCCCCACTGCTCCCCCTGCATTCTCCCTGCTCCCCCCTGCTCCCCCCTGCCCCCCTGCTTTACCTGCTCCCCCTGCTTCCCCCTGCTTCCCCCTGCCCCCCTGCTTTATCCTGCTCCCCCCTGCTTCCACCTGCTCCCCATGCTCCCCCCTGCCCCCATGCTCCCCCTGCTTTCCCCTGCTCCCCATGCTCCCCCCTGATTTCCCCTGCTCCTCCTGCTTCCCCCTGCTCCCCCCTGCCCCCATGCTCCCCCCTGCTTTCTCCTGCTCCCCCTGCTTTCCTCTGCTCCCCCTGCCCCCATGCTCCCCCCTGCTTTCCCCTGCTCCCCCTACTTTCCCCTGCTCCCCCTGCTTTCCTCTGCTTCCGACTGCTTTCCCCTGCTCCTCCTGCTTCCCCCTGCTCCCCCCTGCCCCACTGCTCCCCCTGCATTCTCCCTGCTCCCCCCTGCTCCCCCCTGCCCCCCTGCTTTACCTGCTCACCCTGCTTCCCCCTGCTTCCCCCTGCTTTCCCCTGCTCCCCCCTGCTTCCGCCTGCTCCCCATGCTCCCCCCTGCCCCCATGCTCCCCCTGCTTTCCCCTGCTCCCCATGCTCCCCCCTGATTTCCCCTGCTCCTCCTGCTTCCCCCTGCTCCCCCCTGCCCCCATGCTCCCCCCTGCTTTCTCCTGCTCCCCCTGCTTTCCTCTGCTCCCCCTGCCCCCATGCTCCCCCCTGCTTTCCCCTGCTCCCCCTACTTTCCCCTGCTCCCCCTGCTTTCCTCTGCTTCCGACTGCTTTCCCCTGCTCCTCCTGCTTCCCCCTGCTCCCCCCTGCCACCATGCTCCCCCCTGCTTCACCTGCTCCCCCTGCTTTCACCTCCTCCCCCTGCTTTCCTCTGCTTCCGACTGCTTTCTCCTGCTCCTCCTGCTTCCCCCTGCCCCCATGCTCCCCCCTGCTTTCCCCTGCCCCCCCTGCTTCCCCCTGCTTTCCTCTGCTTCCGACTGCTTTCCCCTGCTTCCCCCTGCTTCCCCCTGCTTTCCCTGCTTCCCCCTGCTTCCCCCTGCTTTCCCCTGCTCCCCCCTGCTTCCCCCTGCTTTCCCCTGCTTTCCTCTGCTCCCCCTGCCCCCATGCTCCCCCCTGCTTTCCCCTGCTCCCCCTACTTTCCCCTGCTCCCCCTGCTTTCCTCTGCTTCCGACTGCTTTCCCCTGCTCCTCCTGCTTCCCCCTGCTCCCCCCTGCCCCACTGCTCCCCCTGCATTCTCCCTGCTCCCCCCTGCTCCCCCCTGCCCCCCTGCTTTACCTGCTCACCCTGCTTCCCCCTGCTTCCCCCTGCTTTCCCCTGCTCCCCCCTGCTTCCGCCTGCTCCCCATGCTCCCCCCTGCCCCCATGCTCCCCCTGCTTTCCCCTGCTCCCCATGCTCCCCCCTGATTTCCCCTGCTCCTCCTGCTTCCCCCTGCTCCCCCCTGCCCCCATGCTCCCCCCTGCTTTCTCCTGCTCCCCCTGCTTTCCTCTGCTCCCCCTGCCCCCATGCTCCCCCCTGCTTTCCCCTGCTCCCCCTACTTTCCCCTGCTCCCCCTGCTTTCCTCTGCTTCCGACTGCTTTCCCCTGCTCCTCCTGCTTCCCCCTGCTCCCCCCTGCCACCATGCTCCCCCCTGCTTTCACCTGCTCCCCCTGCTTTCACCTCCTCCCCCTGCTTTCCTCTGCTTCCGACTGCTTTCTCCTGCTCCTCCTGCTTCCCCCTGCCCCCATGCTCCCCCCTGCTTTCCCCTGCCCCCCCCTGCTTCCCCCTGCTTTCCTCTGCTTCCGACTGCTTTCCCCTGCTTCCCCCTGCTTCCCCCTGCTTCCCCCTGCTTTCCCTGCTTCCCCCTGCTTCCCCCTGCTTTCCCCTGCTTTCCCCTGCTCCCCCCTGCTTCCCCCTGCTTTCCCCTGCTTTCCCCATGCACCCCCTGCTCCCCCTGCCCCCCTGCTTCCCCCTGCTTTCTCCTGCTCCCCCTGCTTTCCCCTGCTCCCCCCTGCCCCCATGCTCCCCCCTGCTTTCTCCTGCTCCCCCTGCTTTCCCCTGCTCCCCCTGCTTTCCTCTGCTTCCGACTGCTTTCCCCTGCTCCTCCTGCTTCCCCCTGCTTCCCCCCTGCCTCCCCATGGTCCCCCTGCTTTCCCCTGCTTTCCCCTGCACCACCTGCTTCCCCCTGCTTGCCCCTGCTTTCCCCTGCTTTCCCCCTGCTTCCCCCTGCTTCCCCTTGCTTTCCCCTGCACCCCCTGCTTTCCCCTGCTCCCCCTGCCCCCCTGCTTCCCCCTGCTCCCCCCTGCTTCCCCCTGCTTTCCCCTGCACCCCCTGCTTTCCCCTGCACCCCTGCTCCCCCTGCTGTCTCCTGCTTCCTCCCTGCTTCCCCATGCTTACCCCTGCTTTCCTCTGCTACCGACTGCTTTCCCCTGCTTTTCCCTGCTTCCTCCCTGCTTCCCCCTGCCTCCCCATGCCTACTCCACTGTATCTCTCCTTAGCTATTAAAGTCCAGCGGTTCAGATTGTCTTTTTTGTTGTTGTTGTCTTTTTCACTTTAAGAGCATGCCTTTAATATTTTTAGTTTGGCTTCACAATGGAACAAGTCAAGTTCTGTGTTTTCTATACCTTTACTAGATTATACTCTAAGCAACAAAATATTCTGGTTAAATGTTATGTTGTATCAGTAATGAATTGATTTACCTTAAGAACAAGTAGTTACCAACTGTGGAACTAAATTATTTATGGTACTTACTGCCAAAGAAAGTAACTGAATTGTGTGTGGCGTTTTGTTGCTCTTGCTTTAGCATAGGCTAACAACGTTTCTAGAAAGCATAGCTAGCTATGACTGTAAGTACTGTAAGTAGTAAGCTGTAGCCAACGTCTGTGGAACAAGGATAGCAGTGGCATGATAATGCGCTAGTATTCAAACTAACTGAGCTTTCTAATTATGACACTACCTCAAAGATCTTGAATGAATCTTTCTCCCAGAGACTCAACCCACCTCATTAAACCAGATCGAACATGATGCCGCAAGTCACTAAAACCTGCATGGAATAGGCCTAGGTTTATGTTTGAGTGAGGACCCATCCCGCCTTCCATTTGTCTCAATACACAGGTTTTAGCAGCAGCCAAGCGTGACGGTCCCCTTCTGACTAGGTTTATGTTACCACGGTAATGTGTACAGCAGGGGAGGCTGCTGAGGAGAGAACGGCTCATAATAATGGCTGGGATGGAGTAAATGGAATGGTATCAAAAACATGGTTTCCAGGTGTTTGATGCCATTCCATTCACTCCATTCCAGACATTATTATAAGCTGTCCTCCCCTCAGCAGCCTCCACTGGTGTACAGAGATATTTTTACTCTAAGCACTGTATATTAATGAACTCTCTTTTTCAACACTTTCTCCTCAATGTCGGGATACTTTACAGAACCCCAGTGCTCTGTATGACTTATTCCTTAGTCATTGCTGGGGCCCTATGTTTTGGATATTCAAATAAAATGTTATTTGTCAAATGCGCCGAATACAACATGTGTAGACCTTACCATGAAATGCTTACTTACAAGCCCTTAACCAACAGTGCAGTTCAAGAAACAGAGTTAAGTAAATATTTACTAAATGAAATACAAATAAAAGTAACACAGTAAAATGACATAATAATAACAAGGCTATATACATGGGGCCCGGCACCGATATTCACAATATTCACGTCCAATGACCTGGATTTGAACCTTTATTTAAAGCTTTTTAACAAACTGTCCTCTTTTCTTTTTATGTCAGATGGTCCAGCACCATCCTCAGTGTAACGAGTGCGCTGAGAGTCGGGAAGCAAGTTCAGGAAGTGAGTGTTTTAATAAATAAAATAAACAATATACACGAACCACAAACAACGCACCAATATGAAAACAGAGTGAATAACACCTGAGGAAAGAACCAAGGGGAGGGGCAGATACAGGGAAGATAACCAAGGAGGTGATGGAGTCCAGATGAGGTTCATGAGGAGCAGGTGTGCAAGACGATGGTGACAGGTGTGTGGGATAATCAGCAGCCTGGTGACCTAGAGACCGGAGAGGGAGTATACATGACAGTACCCCCTCCCTGACGTGCGGCTCCAGCCGCAGGACCCCGTCAAAGGGGACGAACCTGGGGATCAGGAGCGGACCGGTCACCCCTGCTGATGTGCGAGAACCTGACACGCCAGCAGAGGCACAGGAACCTGTCGAGTCAGCTGGGGCGCGGGAACCTGACAGATCGGCTGAGGCAGGGGAGCCTGGCGAGCCGGCTGAGGCAGGGGAGCCTGGCAATCCGGCTGAGGCAGGGAAGCCTGGCAATCCGGCTGGGGCGCGGGAACCTGACAGATCGGCTGAGGCAGGGAGCCTGGCTATCTGGTTGAGGCAGGGAAGCCTGGCGATCTGGTTGAGGCAGGGAAGCCTGGCGATCTGGTTGAGGCGATCTGGTTGAGGCAGGGAAGCCTGGCGGTCTGGTTGAGGCAGGGAAGCCTGGCGATCTGGTTGAGGCAGGGAAGCCTGGCGATCTGGTTGAGGCAGGGAAGCCTGGCGATCTGGTTGAGGCATGAGAGCCTGTAGCAGACGTGGCAGTGTAATTATCCTTTCTGGAAAAAAGGCTTAAAATAAAGGTTAAATCCTAGGTCATGTGACATGATAGCACAAAACACAGGCCCCTAGTCATTGCATACATATTCCAACATGCAGGAAGGGACACCTTAGTTGTGATATAATGGTAATAGCCCTCATGCTTTGCTACAAGGCTTTACTTACTTAATCAGGTCAATTTCTAAATGTCAAACAATAACACCCACTAGAAAAGGAGGGAGGGGGAGAGAAAGAGAGAAAGAGGAGGGAGGGGGAGAGAAAGAGAGAAAGAAAGGGAGAATAATGGCCGGGGGCAATACTGTAGACTGGGAAAAACATGGGAGTTGTGATGACAACAGGATGTCGAGCTGGCACTTATGGAAAATTTTTACGCATTACATTTTCCTATTGATACAGGTATTTCCAGTTTTGCAGAAATGCAGTTTTACTGCACTCGCTCTCTGTCTCTCTGTCTCTCTGTCTCTCTGTCTCTCTCTCTCTCTCTCTTTCTCTCTTTCTCTCTGTCTCTCTGTCTCTCTGTCTCTCTCTCTCTCTCTTTCTCTCTTTCTCTCTCTCTCTCTCTCTCTTTCTCTCTCTCTCCCTCCTTCCCCCCTCCGGTGGATGTACATGGTCTCTAGTGTCTAGTTCTCAGGAGAACCACAAGGCTGCACTAAACTCCACATCTTAGCATCGTGAGACAGAAGGGCATATCACCCTGAGGAAGGGAAAGACTTGACTGTACTGTGAAACTGAGAAAGAGAGAAAAAAAGGGAGAGAGAGAGAGAGATTTAGATACAGTTGAAGTCAGAAGTTTACATGCACTTAGGTTGGAGTCATTAAAACTCGTTTTTCAAACACTCCACAAATTTATTGTTAACAAACTAGAGTTTTGGCAAGTCGGTTAGGACATCTACTTTGTGCATGACACAAGTAATTTTTCCAACAATTGTTTACAGACAGATTATTTCACTTATAATTCACTGTATCACAATTCCAGTGGGTCAGAAGTTTACATACACTAAGTTGACTGTGTCTTTAAACAGCTTGGACAATTCCAGGAAATGATGGCATGGCTTTAGAAGCTTCTGATAGGCTAATTGACCTAATTTGAGTCGCTTGGAGGTGTACCTGTACCTGTGCATGTATTTCAATGCCTACCTTCAAACTCAGTGCCTCTTTGCTTGACATCATTGGGAAAATCAAAAGAAATCAGCCAAGACCTCAGAAAAATAATTGTAGACCTCCACAAGTCTGGTTCATCCTTGGGAGCAATTTCCAAACGCCTGAAGGTACCACGTTCATCTGTACAAACAATAGTATGCAAGTATAAACCCCATGGGACAACGCAGCCATCAAACCGATCAGGAAGGAGACGCGTTCTGTCTCCTAGAGATGAACGTACTTTGGTGCGAAAAGTGCAAATCAATCCCAGAACAACAGCAAAGGACCTTGTGAAGATGCTGGAGGAAACAGGTCAAAAGGTATGTATATCCACAGTGAAACGAGTCCTATATTGACATAACCTGAAAGGCTGCTCAGCAAGGAAGAAGCCACTGCTCCAAAACCTCCATAAAAAAGCCAGACTACGGTTTGCAACTGCACATGGGGACAAAGATTGTACTTTTTGGAGAAATGTCCTCTGGTCTGATGAAACAAAAATAGAACTGTTTGGCCATAATGACCATCGTTATGTTTGGAGGAAAAAGGGGGGGCTTGCAAACCGAAGAACACCTGGTGCGTTTCACAAAATAGATGGCATCATGAGGTAGGAAAATTATGTGGATATATTGAAGCAACATCTGAAGACATCAGTCAGGAAGTTAAAGCTGGGTCGTAAATGGGTCTTCCAAATGGACAATGACCCCAAGCATACTTCCAAAGTTGTGGCAAAATGGCTTAAGGACAACAAAGTCAAGGTATTGGAGTGGCCATCACAAAGCCCTGACCTCAATCCTGTAGAAAATTTGTGGGCAGAACTGAAAAGCGTGTGCGAGCAAGGAGGCCTACACACCTGACTCAGTTACACCAGGTCTGTCAGGAGGACTGGGCCAAAATTCACCCAACTTATTGTGGGAAGCTTGTGGAAGGCAACCCAAAACGTTTGACCCAAGTTAAACAATTTAAAGGCAACGCTACCAAATACTAATTGAGTGTATGTAAACTTCTGACCCACTGGGAATGTGATGAAAGAAATAAAAGCTGAAATAAATAATTCTCTCTACTATTATTCTGAAATTTCACATTCTTAAAATAAAGTGGTGATCCTAACTGACCTAAGACAGGACATTTTTACTCGGATTAAATGTCAGGAATTGTGAAAAACTGAGTTTAAATAACTGAGTTTATATTCAACTGTACAGTACAGGAGGTGTAGTTTGGGTTAACTGATTTAGCGGTTTTAGCTGACAGAGAATAGAGGAACATTTCAAATGTTGTAAATGGAATGTTTATAATCTTGAACAAGCTTTTGGATCAAACAAAAGTGACATAGCTGTATTATTAGCCACAGACAGCCCCATGCCCCAATCCCAGCTACAGTATGTCACAGGTCTGGATGAACCTCCGTGACCTCTCTCACAATCCTTATAATATACTGAACTAAAATATAAATCGGCACGCAACAATTTAATTGATTTTACTGAGTTACAGTTCATATGAGGAAATCAGTTCATTGAAATAAATTCAATGGGCCCTAATCTATGGATTTCACAGGACTGGGGATACACAATGGCCCTCAGGATCTGGTCACTGTATCTCTGTGCATTCAAATTGCCATCGATAACATGCAATTGTGTTCGTTGTCTGTAGCTTAAGCCTGCCTATACCATAACCCCACCGCCACCATGGGGCACTCTGTTCACAATGTTGACATCAGCAAACCGCTTGTCTACATGACGCCATACACGTGGTCTGCGGTTGTGAGGCCGGTTGGACATACTGGAACTTATGGTAGAGAAATGAACATTCAATTATCTGGCAACAGCTCTGGTGAACATTCCTGTAGTCAGCATGCCAATTGCACGCTCCCTCAAAACTTGAGATATCTGTGGCATTGTGTTGTGTGACAAAACTGCACATTTTAGGGGCCTTTTATTGTCCCCAGCACAAGGTACACCTGGGTAATGATCACCTGGGCAACGAGACCGTAACATAAATCATGCAAATATTAATAGTGATAAGAAACAGTGAGAACCAATAACTACAGACAACTACAATCTACCGTCAAACTCTAATGGTTTATTTATAAACACACGGTAATGGGGTGTGAGAAAAGGGGCTGAGCTGGACCCAAGCAAAGAAACAATAAGCCAAAAACACCCCTAAGCTAGACTAGCCTATTTCAAGAACAGTTAGCTAACTAACCAAAAATACAGAGGGTGGTCCGCCCAGTTCTAACTAGGGTACTTAGACACAGTATTCCTACGGGTAATGTATGCCCATGGGCGACTTGTCTTGGTACCCCCTTTTCCCACCAAACAAACAATCAAACAACAAAACACTACTCACAGGATTACCGGACAAATGTGACATGCAGTTGCAAAAACAAAAGAGATCGAGATCGAGAGAGAGAGAGAGAGAGAGAGAGAGAGAGAGAGAGAGAGAGAGGAGAGAGAGAGAGAGAGAGAGAGAGAGAGAGAGAGAGAGAGAGAGAGAGAGAGAGAGAGAGAGAGAGAGAGAGAGAGGAGAGAGGAGAGAGAGAGAGAGAGAGAGAGAGAATGAACACAAAGATTGATCTCAGATTGAGAATGAGCTTGCGAGATAATGAGCTGGGGAGAAAACAACTGACTGGGTTTTTAAACCAGGGGAAAGGGGCTGTGATTGGGTGAGGAAAGGGGAGCAGGTGTCTTCTGATTGGGGACTGGTTGATGACTGATTGGGGAGTGATGATTGTCACCTGTGAGGAGGAGAAGGAGAAAAGAAACACAGGATACACACTTGTATCCGTAACACTGTTTAATCAGCTTCTTGATATGCCACACCTGTCAGGTGGATTGATTATCTTGGCAAAGGAAAAGTACTCACTAACAGGGGTGTAAACAAATTTGTGCACAGAATTTGAGAGAAATAAGCTTTTTGTGCATACGGAAAATGTCTGGGATCTTTTATTTCAGCTCATGAAACATGGGACCAACACTTTGCATGTTGCGTTTGTATTTTTGTTCAGTGTAGATAAACTCCATATGCCATGATTCAGCTCTCTGCTCCTATTTTTACAAGCTAAACTAAACCACTAATACTTGATATTCTCTGATCCAGAGAAAGAGGGGAATAATAAGGGGCATCCCGCTGAGCTGTGTGTGTATTTGTGTGTGTATTGGGTTACTCTGGTCTGGACTGTAAATGACTGTGACCTCAGTATGAGACCCATGCTGTTTGACAGCGTTAGACGTAAACAAGCGGATAGAGACGTTATGCTTCCTTCACACACACACACACAATCACATTCACGCATGCACGAACACACACACACACACTCGCGCCCCAGGCAGGCAAGACGAAACACGAATTACTGACCTTCACAGATCTGTTATATTGCATTGTTGGGGTTGTGTTCTGTGCTGTATTCAACTCAATTCCAGACTTTGGTTAAAAGAATATTTGTTTTGCTATTTGTTATTCAAATACCATGGGATAATCCCAAAAGTGCAAACCCTGCCCTTTCAGGCAGGCTCAATTAAATGCTCAGAATATTTGAAAGAAAGCAAATACTATTTGAGCCTAGATCGGATTCCATTCTGGACTAGAGGTACTATAGAAGAACCATTCCTTCTCACTCATACAGCTGGTGCCAGGCTGTATCTGGTGGGCAGCACCGTGCCCAGTTGGTTTGATTCATATGCCGCTGATCACTGATAGATAACAAGTGGTCTTCATGCCACCACTGCCCCACCCGACCCCCAATCTACTAATTACATTTTAAATTTGAATCATTTAGCAGATGCTTTTATCCAGACTATTCAACTAAAGTAACTAGGTAGAACCACTGCATGATCTCTCTGAGGCAGCCCAAACCAACGACCATCTAGTTGGATGCAGATTGTATTTTGCCAATCTCATGCCATTGATTTACTACTTTTGTTGTTCTGTCGGGGTACGTTTTGTTGTTCTGTCGGGGTACGTTTCGTTGTTCTGTCGGGGTACGTTTTGTTGTTCTGTCGGGGTACGTTTTGTTGTTCTGTCGGGGTACGTTTAATTTTTCTGTCGGGGTACGTTTCGTTGCCTGACTACTCATCCACATCGCTCCAGCTAAACGTCACACCCACTATCGTTTCTTCTCCACGATGAGTCTAGATTTGCTTCCTCCCTGACTCTTGTAGAATGTGAATATATTCTGACCGTTCTGATTGGTTTCAGAAACCGATGGGTTGGGCCAGAGCTGGTCTACATGATAACGGTGTCAACTCTGATTGGTTACATTTGTTAGAGATGATCTAATCGCTGATGAATTTGTTTTGTACAATTCCCCTCATTTTGACGTCAGCACAAACGACTTCTAGGATGGCAGATTTCGACTCAACGTTGATCTGTAGAGCAGCAGAATTAAATTCAAGAAGAGTCGTCAGGCAATACTTTTTGCTGTGTTGGCTCAGTAATAGCATGTTTTCACAAGAGAAATGCACTGTAGTCATTACGATCAAACTAAACTAGTAGGGCAGAGTGAAGGAAAAGGCAGAGGCAGAGGCACTAGTCACGTAAAGCTTAATTGGACCAGCCAGTGATGATTTGTTTATTTTCTCACTGAGAATGAGAACGATTGATTGGGGAATATTTTCTCTGGAAGGACTACAGTGTGCTAAACTGATTTATATTAAAAGGGTTTAAAATAGACCACTGGCAGCATGTATACTAAATAACCCATCAAGCCTTTTGGTATCCGAAACACCCCCAGTCATAAGCAGGTCCTAAGCATTAAGAGGATTCCTCATGTATTCTAATGTTGCTTGTGACATCACAGTAAAGAACCTCGGTGCTGTAGTCAGTTTAATCCCACCTCAGGGCTAGATACAGCTAGGGGTTATCTCTCCATCCTATGAATAGAGGGATCCCATAAAGAAAGGAAGGGGTAACCCAAGCTTCCGACTTATGTCTCTCGATAGCGTGCCGATTGTGAGAGGCCTCGATTGCGTTCTGTGTTTCCCTTGGCTCGGAGGAAAGAGTCGATTGGCCTCCTCGGTGTCTTATATCAGCGCCTCCTGAGTGTGTGTGTGTCTGTGTGTGTGTGTGTACACGTGTGTGTGTGCGTATGTGTGAGTGTGTGTGTCTGATATCAGCTCCTCATACAGGGATCTACTTACCTCTATTACCTGGGTATCCTGGATGGCTTAGTTATAACAGACAAAGAGCTGAAAATACTACAGGATCCCAGACAGACTGGATGATCAGGACACACTTCTGCTTCCCAGATGGCACCATGTTCCCAATATAATGCACCCTATTCCCTATATAATGCACCCTATTCCCAATATAATGCACCCTATTCCCTATATAATGCACCCTATTCCCTATATAATGCACCCTATTCCCTATATAATGCACCCTATTCCCTATATAATGCACCCTATTCCCTATATAATGCACCCTATTCCCTATATAATGCACCCTATTCCCTATATAATGCACACTATTCCCTATATAATGCACCCTATTCCCAATATAATGCACCCTATTCCCAATATAATGCACCCTATTCCCTATATAATGCACCCTATTCCCTATATAATGCACCCTATTCCTTATATAATGCACCCTATTCCCAATATAATGCACCCTATTCCCTATATAATGCACCCTATTCCCTATATAATGCACCCTATTCCCTATATAATGCACCCTATTCCCAATATAATGCACCCTATTCCCTATATAATGCACTTTATTCCCTATATAATGCACCCTATTCCCTATATAATGCACCCTATTCCCTATATAATGCACTTTATTCCCTATATAATGCACCCTATTCCCTATATAATGCACCCTATTCCCTATATAATGCACCCTATTCCCTATATAATGCACCCTATTCCCTATATAATGCACTTTATTCCCTATATAATGCACCCTATTCCCTATATAATGCACCCTATTCCCTATATAATGCACCCTATTCCCTATATAATGCACTGTATTCCCTATATAATGCACTTTATTCCCTATATAATGCACCCTATTCCCTATATAATGGGTGCATTATATACAGTTGAAGTCGGAAGTTTACATACACCATATGCCAAAAACATTTAAACTCAGTTTTTCACAATTCCTGACATTTAATCCTAGAAAAATTCCCTCTCTTAGGTCAGTTAGGATCACCACTTTATTTTAAGAATGTGAACTGTCAGAATAATAGTAGAGAGAATTATTTATTTTAGCGTTTATTTCTTTCATCACATTCCCAGTGGGTCAGAAGTTTACATACATTCAATTAGTATTTGGTAGCATTGCCTTTAAAATTGTTTAACTTGAGCCAAACTTGTCGGGTAGCCTTCCACAAGCTTCCCACAATAAGTTGGGTGAATTTTGGCCCAGTTCTCCTGACAGAGCTGGTGTAACTGAGTCAGGTTGGTAGGCCTCCATGCTCGCACACGCTTTTTCAGTTCTGCCCATAACTTTTCTATAGGATTGAGGTCAGGGCTTTGTGATGGCCACTCCAATACCTTGACTTTGTTGTCCTTAAGCCATTTTGCCACAACTTTGGAAGTATGCTTGGGGTCATTGTCCATTTGGAAGACCCATTTACGACCAAGCTTTAACTTCTTGACTGATGTCTTGAGATGTTGCTTCAATTTTTCCACATCATTTTCCTACTTCATGATGCCATCTATTTTGTGAAGTGCACCAGTCCCTCCTGAAGCAAAGCACCCCTACAACATGATGTTGCCACCCCCGTGCTTCACAGTTGGGATGGTGTTCTTTGGCTTGCAAGCCTCCCCCTTTTTCCTCCAAACATAACGATGGTCATTATGGCCAACAGTTCTATTTTTGTTTCATCAGACCAGAGGACATTTCTCCAAAAAGTACGATCTTTGTCCCCATGTGCAGTTGCAAACCGTAGTCTGGCTTTTTTATGGCGGTTTTGGAGCAGTGGCTTCATCCTTGCTGAGCGGTCTTTCAGGTTATGTCGATATAGGACTTGTTTTACTGTGGATATAGATACTTTTGTACCTGTTTCCTCCAGCATCTTCACAGGGTCCTTTGCTGCTGTTCTGGGATTGATTTGCACTTTTCGCACCAAAGTACGTTCATCTCTAGGAGACAGAACGCGTCTCCTTCCTCAGCGGTATAACGGCTACGTGGTCCCATGGTGCTTATACTTGCATACTATTGTTTGTACAGATGAACATGGTACCTTCAGGTGTTTGGAAAATTCTCCCAAGGATGAACCAGACTTGTGGAGGTCTACAATTTTTTTTCTGAGGTCTTGGCTGATTTCTTTTGATTTTCCCAATGATGTCAAACAAAGAGGCACTGAGTTTGAAGGTAGGCCTTGAAATACATCCACAGGTACACCTCCAATTGACTCAAATGATGTCAATTAGCCTATCAGAAGCTTCTAAAGTCATGACATCATTTTCTGGAGTTTTCCAAGCTGTTTAAAGGCACAGTCAACTTAGTGTATGTAAACTTCTGACGCACTGGAATTGTGATACAGTGAATTATAAGTGAAATAAATTGTCTGTAAACAATTTTTGGAAAAATTACTTGTGTCATGCACAAAGTAGATGTCCTAACCGACTTGCCAAAACTGTAGTTTGTAAACAAGAAATTTGTGGAGTGGTTGAAAAACGAGTTTAATTGACTCCAACATAAGTGTATGTAAACTTCTGACTTCAACTGTAGGGAAAAGGTTGCATGATATAGGGAATATGGTGCATTTTAAAGGGAATAGGGTGCATTATATAGGGAATAGGGTGCATTATATAGGGAATAGGGTGCGTTATATTGGGAATAGGGTGCATTATATAGGGAATAGGGTGCATTATATAGGGAATAGGTTGCATTATATAGGGAATAGGGTGCATTATATAGGGAATAGGGTGCATTATATAGGGAATAGGGTGCATTATATAGGGAATATGGTGCATTATATAGGGAATAGGGTGCATTTTAAAGGGAATATGTTGCATTATATAGGGAATAGGGTGCATTATATAGGGAATATGGTGCATTATATAGGGAATAAGGTGCCATCTGGGACACAGCCTTTGTCTCAGCTATGAAGGCATGAGACTTTCTATATCAGCAAATGTTGGGTTTTTAAATTTGTTTCTCTCAGCTTTCCTATCGGCCTTCTGAATGCACTGTTCAGAATAACATTTTTCCCCTCACCCCTGATTCCTGACCCACTTCAAGAGAGGTCAAATGACTGACACTATCTTGAAAAGGTTTGCCCTGCACATGATACTCAACTAATCTCCAAAACCCAAGACTACATTTTTTTATTTATTTAACTAGGTAAGTCAGTTAAAAACAAATTCTTATTTTCAATGACAGCCTAAGAACAGTCGCTAACTGCCTTGTTCAGGGGCAGAACAACATATTTGTACCTTGTCAGCTCTGGGATTTGATCTTGCAACCTTTCGGTTACTAGTCCAACGGTCTAACCACTAGGCTGCGCTGCCGCCCCAATACTGTGTGTGCTGGTCTCGGTTTGTCAAGAGAGACTACTGTATTAGCCAATACCAACAGTCCTTGGCAGCCAGTTTCCACGCTCTGGAACCATTGTGAAAGCCATCCCAGTGTAAGGTGACTGGAGAGGATGTGCAGGGACAGGGACAGGGACAGGGACAGGGATAGGGTGACACAACACACAATGCAGGTGCTGGATCCTGACATTTCCCAAGGTAATCATCTATAGCTAGGATTTCCAACCGTCTATGTGACCATAGTGTGCACAGGACGCCTCTGAAAGAGAATCTACCCCCCTGTGTGTGTGTGTGTGTGTGTGTGTGTGTGTGTGTGTGTGTGTGTGTGTGTGTGTGTGTGTGTGTGTGTGTTTATGTGCGCGTGGGGGGGCCTCCCTTTGTGCAAAACCATCTGTCCCAGCGTAATCTTCAGCAGTTGTGTGTGTGGTATGTGTGTGTGTGTAGTGGGGGAACTTGGTGAAGCACCAGGAAGTGATTTCATGCAAAATTTGGTCCCAACCCTTTTGTGAACCCAAATATAGATGTCTCAAGTAACTTGAGAAGCCTCTACTACACTGTCGTTGTAAAGTCATCACTGGTATAGTCATTGTAAAGTCATCACTGGTATAGTCATTGTTTCTCCCAAACCTTTGTCTATACTGGAATGTTTCTCATAACCCCTAAAGACCACATCTTACAGTCTTATATTCCATGCTGTGTTTCTCCTTGGGGCTACCGTAGAAGATTGCAGGGGGTGAGATGGGAAGACAGAGACAGCTTGAATAATGACAGATTACAACATACAGGAACCAAGCAGGATGACTTCTATGGTCATTATTTTACTTATTATAGCTCACTGCAATGGTATTTTTATAACTTTGTGGATTGAGTATCCACCAAGATTGAAGATGGTGAATTTTTGGATGGAGATTCTATGATGTGTGTTAGCTGCTTGGTCGCCCTCCTCAAACCCCTCTCTCTAATTACCATAGATCAGTTCAAACCAGGACACGAATACACACACGTCACACAAGTAAGGAACATTCTTCTTTCCTCAGTGCAGTGGATCAATCAGGAGTGTAATTTTCAGCTCTTATTGTAGAACTGAGCTGACTTATATTGACATTTACATTTGAGTCATTTAGCAGATGCTCCTATCCAGAGTGGCTTACAGTTAATGCATTCATCTTAAGATAGCTAGGTAAATATTTACATTTAGCCAAATATTAAAGTCCTTTCAATATGAGCACAGTGGTGAATATCTGTTAAGTGCCTTGATACAGGCTGGTTGTTCTGAGCTTTATGCCAAAGCATACAAAGCATACAAAACACACACACATTTCCAAACTGTCATCTGATCGAGGAAATTATTTTCTCAACGACAGTCAAGTGACAGCTGTGATACATCACGCGATGCAACAACAGCCAATGTGCTAGAAAAACTGGGTTTGTGAGGAATGTCCAGAATATTTTCTTGTCTCATTCGTTACGCGGATGAAGACACCATGGGTCTCATTATGCCTGGCGAAAACCAAACACTGCATTCCACAGTAAGAACCTTGAACCAACGGCCACGCATGGTCGTTGTAGTGTGATGGTTTGGGGATGCTTTGCTGCCTCAGGATCTGGACGACTTACCTATATAGAAGGAACCATGAATTCTGCTCTGTATCAGAGACTTCTACAGGAGAATGTCAGACCATCTGTCTGTGAGCTGAAGCTGAAGTGCAGCTGGGTCATGCAGCAAGACAATGATCCAAAACACATAATGGTACACATACATAATCCATGTCTCAATCGTCTCAAGGCTTAAAAATCCTTCATTAGCCTGTCTGCTCCCCTTCATCTAAACTGATTGAAGTGGATTTAACAAGTGACATCAATAAGGGATCACAGCTTCACCTGGACTCACCTGGTCAGTTTATGTCATGGAAAGAGCCGGTGTTCTTAATGTTTTGTACACGTATGCCATTCACTTGTATTCTGGAACTGCACAATAATCTTTGTATTTTTGTTTCAAACCATTTTTTTTCTTTCGATCCCAATGTCACACATTGGACCCATTATTATTCATAGGAAGTACCATGTCCATAAACTTTTCAATTTATATTAGCAATGGAATGTCCCGTGCCGAGAAATCTAACCCAATCCATGTCTCCGTAATTCTAACCCAACCAATGTCTCTGTAATTCTAACCCAACCAATGTCTCTGTAATTCTAACCCAACCAATGTCTCTGTAATTCTAACCCAACCAATGTCTCTGTAATTCTAACCCAACCCATGTCTCCGTAATTCTAACCCAACCAATGTCTCTGTAATTCTAACCCAACCAATGTCTGTAATTCTAACCCAACCCATGTCAGGGTGACGTTTTTGCTTCACAGATCAAATGTAGACAAACTGGAATTAAAGGCAGACTAAGTCCGTGGCACAGATTGGAACTATCCAAGCAGAAGATACATCTCCTTTAAATGTTGACAGTTGGTTGTGCTGACAAGCAAACACAATTCAATATCACTAAGTATCATCAGATTTGAAATCAACCAGAGAAACCCTAGGCCCACGTCACAATACATTGACAAATTAAGTTGAAACAACGTTCAATACATTTAGTTGGCTTCCTACTAATTTCAATACATTTAGTTGAATTCCTACTAAGATCAATACATTTAGTTGGCTTCCTACTAATTTCAATACATTTAGTTGGCTTCCTACTAATTTCAATACATTTAGTTGAATTCCTACTAAGTTCAATGCATTACGTTGATTTCCTACTAAGTTCAATACATTTAGTTGATTTCCTGTTTTAGTTCAATACATTTTTGAATATGGTTGAGTTCCGTTTTAATGTCTGGATTCTGTGATTCCGTCCGTGTTCTCGGATTGTATATGGCCCTAAGCCAGCTAGCTACTGTATTGAATAGCTAGATGCCGATATGTCGATTACAAAAACTGTGCAAGGCTGATGGACATGGGAATCAAATGCGGCATTCTACTGATTGATGGAACAGGCGCCACTTGTAATAGACGTGAGGACCCTCGTCTCCAAATTTCAGCGCCACAAACAACTATTTTTTATACTTTTTGGGGGGTACTTTTTAGCCCTTTTTCTCCCCAATTTTGTGATATCCAATTGATAGTTACAGTCTTGTCCCATCGTTGCAACTCCCGTACAGACTCGGGAGAGGCGAAGGTTGAGAGCTATGCGTCCTCCGAAACACGACCCCCGCCAAGCTGCACTGCTTCTTGACACATGCTCGCTTAACCCAGAAGCCAGCCGCACCAATATGTTGGAAGAAACATCAAAGTCAGCGTGCATGCACCCGGCAGCAACAAGGAATCGCCAGAGCACGATGGGACAAGGACATCCCAGCCGGCCAAACCCTCCCCTAACCCGGACGACGCTGGGCCAATTGTGCGACGCCTCATGGGTCTCCCGGTCGCGGCCGGCTGTGACACAACCCGGGATTGAACCCGGATCTGCAGTGGCGCCTCTAGCACTGTGATGCAGTGCCTTAGACAGCTGCGGCACTCGGAAGGCTCCAGACAACTTTTAACTACAAGGCCAAAGTAGCTACTAATAGGCTACTGCATTGTGGTTGCAGTATTGATAACAGAAATGGTATAAGGTAATTTAAATAAATCAATAAAGTAGTTCAAAAAGAGGTAGCCTGCCTTTGGCTAGCTGTCATGTTCCAGTTTCTGATACATCTAACAAAGAAGGTTAGGTTATGGCCACCAATATAGCTCCCGAATGTGCATGCATGCATTTCATGATCAATGTTGCAAATGTGAACCGGAAGCCTTGATCACATAGGCCTGTCGCATATGTGGATTCTCATAACAGAAATGTATTTTGATTTCTAGAATCGGATACCTATATGAATGAGTAGGCAGGTCAATCTTAATTCTGGCATTATGCAAAAGGCTATCGATTTCATCAAAAATATTAATTATTTTCCTGGTTAATGCAAGTGTAGCGAAATGCTTGTGCTTCTAGTTCTGACAATGCAGTAATATCTAACAAGTAATCTAACAATTCCACAACAACTACCTTGTACACACAAGTGTAAAGGAATGAATACGAATATGTACATAAAAATATATAAATGAGTGATGGCCGAACGGCATAGGTAAGATCAAATCAAATCAAATGTATTTATATAGCCCTTCGTACATCAGCTGATATCTCAAAGTGCTGTACAGAAACCCAGCCTAAAACCCCAAACAGCAAGCAATGCATGTGAAAGAAGCACGGTGGCTAGGAAAAACTCCCTAGGAAAAACTCCCTAGAAAGGCCAAAAACCTAGGAAGAAACCTAGAGAGGAACCAGGCTATGAGGGGTGGCCAGTCCTCTTCTGGCTGTGCCGGGTGGATATTATAACAGAACATGGTCAAGATGTTAAAATGTTCATAAATGACCAGCATGGTCAAATAATAATAATCATAGTAGTTGTCGAGGGTGCAACAAGCACGTCCGGTGAACAGGTCAGGCTTCCATAGCCGCAGGCAGAACAGTTGAAACTGGAGCAGCAGCACGGCCAGGTGGACTGGGGACAGCAAGGAGTCATCATGCCAGGTAGTCCTGAGGCATGGTCCTAGGGCTCAGGTCCTCCGAGAGAAAGAAAGAAAGAGAGAAAGAGATAATTAGAGAGAGCACATTTAAATTCACACAGGACACCGGATAAGACAAGAGAAATACTCCAGATGTAACAGACTGACCCTAGCCCCCCGACACATAAACTACTGCAGCATAAATACTGGAGGCTGAGACAGGAGGGATCAGAAGATGTAGTAGATGTAGTAGATGGTATGGAGTACAGTATATACATATGAGATGAGTATTGTAGGGTATGAAAACATATAAAGCAGCATTGTTTAAGGTGGCTAGTGATACATTACATCAGGATGGCAAGATGCAGTAGATGGTATAGAGTACAGTATATACATATGAGATGAGTAATGTAGGTTATGAAAACATTATATAAAGTGGCATTGTTTAAAGTGGCTAGTGATACATCTAATTACATCAAGATGGCAAGATGCAGTAGATGGTATGGCGTACAGTATATACATGTGAGATGAATAATGTAGGTTATGTAAACATGATCTAATATAAATAATATAAAGTGGCAAGTGATAAATTGATTACATTAATTTTCCCATTATTAAAGTGGCTTGAGTTGAGTCAGTATGTTGGCAGCAGCCACTCAATGTTAGTGATGGCTGTTTAACAGTCTGATGGCCTTGAGATAGAAGCTGTTTTTCAGTCTCTCGGTTCCAGCTTTGATGCACCTGTACTGACCTCGCCTTCTGGATGATAGCGGGGTGAACAGGCAGTGGCTCGGGTGGTTGCTGTCCTTGATGATCTTTTTGTCCTTCCTGTGACATCGGGTGGTGTAGGTGTCCTGGAGGGCAGGTAGTTTGCACCCGGTGATGCGTTGTGCAGACCTCACTACCCTCTAGAGAGCCTTCCGGTTATGGGCGGAGCAGCTGCCGTACCAGGCGGTGATACAGTCTGACAGGATGCTCTCGATTGTGCATCTGTAAAAGTTTGTGAGTGTTTTTGGTGACAAGCCGAATTTCTTCAGCCTCCTGAGGTTGCTGCTGCGCCTTCTTCACCACGCTGTCTGTGTGGGTGGACCATTTCAGTTTGTCCGTGATGTGTACGCCGAGGAACTTAAAACTCTCCACCCTCTCCACTACTGTCCCGTCAATGTAGATAGGGGGCTGCTCCCTCTGCTGTTTCCTGAAGTCCACGATCATCTCTTTTGTTTTGTTGACATTGAGTGTGAGGTTATTTTCCTGACACCACACTCCGAGGGCCCTCACCTCCTCCCTGTAGGCCGTCTCGTCGTTGTTGGTAATCAAGCCTACCACTGTAGTGTTGTCTGCAAACTTGATGATTGAGTTGGATGCGTGCATGGCCACGCAGTCGTGGGTGAACAGGGAGTCCAGAAGAGGGCTGAGAACGCACCCTTGTGGGGACCCAGTGTTGAGGATCAGCGGGGTGGAGATGTTGTTACCTACCCTCACCACCTGGGGGCAGCCCGTCAGGAAGTCCAGGACCCAGTTGCACAGGGCGGGGTTGAGACCCAGGGTCTCGAGCTTAATGACGAGTTTGGAGGGTACTATGGTGTTAAATGCTGAGCTGTAATCGATGAACAGCATTCTTACATAGGTATTCCTCTTGTCCAGATGGGTTAGGGCAGTGTGCAGTGTGATGGCGATTGCATCGTCTGTGGACCTATTGGGTCAGTAAGCAAATTGGAGTGGGTCTAGGGTGTCAGGTAGGGTGGAGGTGATATGGTCCTTGACTAGTCTTTCAAAGCACTTCATGATGACGGAAGTGAGTGCTACAGGGCAGTAGTCATTTAGCTCAGTTACCTTAGCTTTCTTGGGAACAGGAACAATGGTGGCCCTCTTGAAGCATGTGGGGACAGCAGACTGGGATAAGGATTGATTGAATATGTCCGTAAACACACCAGCCAGCTGGTCTGCGCATGCTCTGAGGACGCGGCCGGGGATGCCGTCTGGGCCTGCAGCCTTCCGAGGGTTAACACGTTTAAATGTTTTACTCACGTTGGCTGCAGTGAAGGAGAGCCCGCAGGTTTTGGTAGTGGGCCGTGTTAGTGGCACTGTATTGTCCTCAAAGCGAGCAAAAAACTTGTTTAGTCTGTCTGGGAGCAAGGCATCGTGATCCGCGACGGGGCTGATTTTTCTTTTGTAGTCCATGATTGACTGTAGACCCTGCCACATACCTCTCGTGTTTGAGCCGTTGAATTGCAACTTCACTTTGTCTCTGTACTGACGCGTAGCTTGTTTGATTGCCTTGCGGAGGGAATATCTACACTGTTTGTATTCGGTCATGTTTCCGGTCACTTTGCCCTGATTAAAAGCAGTGGTTCGCTCGTTCAGTTTTACGCGAATGCTGCCATCAATCCACGGTTTCTGGTTGGGGAATGTTTTAATAGACGCTGCTGGTACGACATCACCGATGTATTTATTAATGAACTCACACACCGAGTCAGCGTATTCGTCAATGTTGTTGTTCGCAGCAATGCGGAACATATCCCAGTCCACGTGATCGAAGCAATCTTGAAGCGTGGAATCCGATTGGTCGGACCAGTGTTGAACAGACCTGAGGGCGGGAGCTTCCTGTTTTAGCTTCTGTCTATAAGCTGGGAGCAACAAAATGGAGTCGTGGTCAGCTTTTCCAAAGGGAGGGCAGGGGAGGGCCATATATGCGTCGCGGAAGTTAGAATAACAATGATCCAGAGTTTTACCTGCCCTGGTAGCACAACCGATATGCTGATAGAATTTGGGGAGCCTTGTTTTCAGATTAGCCTTGTTAAAATCCCCGGCTACAATAAATGCAGCCTCAGGATATGTGGTTTCCAGTTTACATAGAGTCCAATGAAGTTCTTTCAGTGCCGTCGATGTGTCTGCTTGGGAGGGATATACACGGCTGTGATTATAATCAAAAAGAATTCTCTTGGTAGATAATGCGGTCGGCATTTGATAGTGAGGAATTCTAAGTCAGGTGAACAAAATGACTTGAGTTCCTGTATGTTGTTATGATCACACCACGTCTCGTTAATCATAAGGCATACACCCCCACCCTTCTTCTTACCAGAGAGATGCTTGTTTCTGTCGACGCGATGCATGAAGAAACCAGGTGGCTGTACCGACTCAGATAGCGTGTCTCGAGTGAGCCATGTTTCCGTGAAACAAAGAACGTTACAGTCTCGGATGTCTTTCTGGAATGCTACCGTTGCTCGGATTTCGTCTACCTTGTGGTCAAGAGACTGGACATTGGCGAGTAGTATGCTCGGGAGCGGTGCGCGATGTGCCCGTCTACGGAGCCTGACCAGAAGACCGCTCCATCTGCCCCTTCTGCGGCGCCGTTGTTTTGGCTCGCCGGCTGGGATCTGATCCATTGTCCTGGGTGGTAGGCCAAACAGAGGATCCGCTTCGGGAAAGTCGTATTCCTGGTCGTAATGTTGGTGAGTTGACGTTGCTCTTATATCCAATAGTTCCTCCCGACTGTATGTAGTAAAACCTAAGATTACCTGGGGTAACAATGTAAAAAATAACACATATAAAAGCAAAATACTGCATAGTTTCCTGGGAACGCGAAGCGAGGCGGCCATCTTTGTCCCCAGTCCACCCATTGTGCCACAATTGACTTGAATGGCGACGTCCGTTCTATTCATTTTATTTCTATGGCAGCACATGCGGTCAGGAGTGGAGGAGAGAAAACATGTCTTAAAATATATATACTGTATATATTGCTACTCGAACGGTTATTACGGTGACAGAGGTAATTTGATTAGGATCATTGGTTAATTCTCAGCTAAGATCTTTCTTATCTATGAAATGTATTCTAAATGTACATCAATCAGATGTTAGACCAGGTCAAAGCACTAGCTCTGCTACATCCCTAGTTATAAATCATATGGTTAACTATATGAATTAAAGACAACATTGATCTGGGTTGTCATTGACCTATCAAAGGCCTTCAATACTGTTGATCACGTCATCCCAAAGCAAACTTTTTTTATTTTTATTTCACCTTTATTTAACCAGGTATGCAAGTTGAGAACAAGTTCTCATTAACAACTGCGACCTGGCCAAGATAAAGTAAAGCAGTTCAACACATATAACAACACATGGAGTTACACATGGAGTAAAACAAACATACAGTCAATAATACAGTAGAAAAATAAGTCTATATACAATGTGAGCAAATGAGGTGAGATAAGGGAGGTAAAAGCAAAAAATAGGCCATGGTGGCAAAGTAAATACAATATAGCAATTAAAACACTGGAATGGTAGATTTGACAGTAGATGAGTGTGCAATGTAGAAATACTGGGATGCAAAGGAGCAAAATAAATAAATAAATAAATAAATACAGTAGGGGAAGAGGTAGTTGTTTGGGCTATTTATAGATGGGCTATGTACAGGTGCAGTGATCTGTGAGCTGCTCTGACAGCTGGTGCTTAAAGCTAGTAAACTTAGGGATGAAATGCCAGCAACAAACGCTGACACTACACATCCAAGTATATCAGACCAAATTGTGAGAGACAAGAATTGTACTTTTGAATATGTAAAGTCAGTGTGGAAGAGGTGATTTTTTTTTTAATGTCTATCAGCAATGACAAGCCACCGGGGTCTGACAATCTGGATGGAAAATTACTGAGGATTATAGCAGACGATATTGCCACTCCTATTTGCCACATCTTCAATTTAAGCCTACTAGAGAGCGTGTGCCCTTAGGCCTGGAGGGAAGCTAAAGTCATTCCGCTACCCAAGAATAGAAAAGCCCCTTTATTGTCTCAAATAGCCAACCAATCAGCCTGTTACCAACCCTTAGTAAACTTTAGATTTTTTTTTGTTGACCAGATACAATGCTATTTTACAGTAAACAAATTGACAACAGAATTTCAGCAAGCTTATAGGGAAGGACACTCAACAAGCACAGCACTTTCACAAATGACTGATGGTTGGCTGAGAGAAATTGATGATAAAATGATTGTAGAGGCTGTCTTGTTAGACTTCAGTGCAGCTTTTGACATTATTGATAATAGTCTGCTGCTGGAAAAACGTATGTGTTATGGCTTTACACACCCTGCTATAATGTGGATAAAGAGTTACTTGTCTAACAGAACACAGAGGCTGTTCTTTAATGGAAGCCTCTCAAATATAATCCAGTTAAATATAATCCAGCCAGGAATTCCCCAGGGTAGATGTTTAGGCCCCTTGCTTTTTAAAATTTTTACTAACGATATGCCACTGACATTGAGTAAAGCCAGAGTGTTTATATATGTGCATGACTCAACACTCTACACGTCAGCCGACAGCGACTGAAATGACTGCAAAACTCAACAAAGAGCTGCAGTTAGTTTCAGAGTGGGTGGCAAGGAATAAGTTAGCCCTAAATATTTCTACAACTAAAAGCCTTGTAATTGGAACAAAACACTCACTAATCCCTAAACCTCAACTAAATATTGTAATACATTATGTGGAAATTGAGCAAGTTGAGATAACTAAACTGCTTGGAGTAACTCTAGATTGTAAACTGCCATGTTCAAAACATATTGATGCAGTAGTAGCTAAGATGGGGAGAAGTCTGCCAATAATAAAGCGATGCTCTGCCTTCTTAACAACACTAACAACAACGCAGGTCCTACAGGCTCTAGTTTTATCGCACCTTGACTACCATCAAGTGCCACAAGAAAGGAAAACTGCAATTGGCTCAGAACAGGGCCCTTGGATGTACACAGAGAGCTAATATTAATAATATGCATGTCAATCTCTCCTGGCTGAAAGTGGAGGAGAGATTGACTTCATCACTATGAGAGGTATTGACATGTTGAATGCACCAAGCTGTCTGTCTATCCTACTGGCACACAGCTTGGACACCCATGCATACCCCACAAGACATGCCACAAGAGGTCTCTTCACAGTCCCCAAGTCCAGAACAGACTATGGGAGGCACACAGTACTATATAGAGCCATGACTACATGGAACTCTATTCCACATCAAGTAACTGATGCTAAAGAAACACCTTATGGAATAGCGGGGACTGTGAAGAAACACAAACTTTGGCACAGCCACATGCATACACACACAATAACATATGCACTATGCATACACATGGATTTAGTACTGTAGATATGTGGTAGTGGTGGAGTACGGGCCTGAGGGCACACAGTGTGTTGTGAAATCTGTGAATGTATTGTAATGTTTTTAAAATGGTATAAACTTAATTTTGCTGGACCCCAGTAAGAGTTGCTGCTGCTTTGGCAACAGCTAATGGGGAACCATAATAAATACAAATACAAATACAATGAAACTTTGGTGACTATGGATTCTCGTTCAAGTGTTGTCTGTAAATCCAAATGTAACCCTCGATCTAGACTTGCCATTATCTTGCTGCTTCTATTGTCTGAAATTCGCAGTCTAACCCAGGTCCTGACATTCTTACCCCTGCCGAATTAAGTAGTCAGAGTGGCCTGAAGTTTTTGCATATGAATGTAAGAAATCTTCTGCCAAAGCTTGATTTTGTGAATATATGGATAAAAACTGCCGACCCTGATGTATTTATGCTTTCTGAAACCTGGCTTAAAAAATCTATTACAGACAAAAATATTGACATAAACGGTTACAATGTGTTTCGTACAGATCGTAAATCTAAGGGTGGTGGTGTTGCTGTATACGTAAAATACAAGTTCTCGCTGGTCATTCTGACTTCTGTTACCAAGCAATTTGAATATCTGTCTTTGAACCTAAACCTTGGCTCATCTTTAAATATTGTTGTATCTTGTTGTTATAGACCTTCATCTGCTACTGTTGGCTCTCTGGATTGTATTTTCGAAATTGTTATCGCAGAATGTCAACTCTGAGTTTGTCCTGATGGGTGATCTGAATCAGGATTGGCTAACATCTAGCTCTGATCAACTCAAAATTCTATGCAAATACCTATAATCTCACTCAGATTGTCAACATTGTAACGAGGTTGAATATAAAATATTGTCTGAAATCCTCTTTGATTGATTTGATCTTAACCAATACTCCTCATTGTTTTAATGCTTCTGGTATTTTTGCAAATTACAATAGTGATCATTGTGCCATTGTGCCATGGTTCTAAATTCGGGTAAAACAAAATGCATGGTATTTTGAAATGCCAGGCATGTTACTAATCATGTCATTGCTACATTGGCTGGACATACTATAGAGCAAGTTAAAGTGTACAAATATTTGCGTATGTGGGTTGATGATAAGCTGAGCTTCACTGTGCATGTAGAGAACTTGATAAGGAAGCTCAAGCTGGAAATAGGGTTTTATTACTGGCATAAGGCTTGTTTTTCTTTGGAGGTCAGGAAGGAGCTGGTACGATGTACATTACTGGAGGTTTTAGATTTTTGTGATGTTATATATATGCAGGCCTCAGACACTACCCTGAGAGCACTTGATTCAGTGTATCATGCAGCCCTCAGGTTCATTACAAATCAAAAACATCTAACACATCATTGTGATCTCTACAGCGCTGTTCGCTGGTCATCATTGACCTTGCGTAGGCTTAAACGCTGGTATACACTGATTTATAAGGCCATGTTTGGTAAAGTGCCATTTTAACTTTGTTCTTTTTTAGTCAGGTCAGTAAATAAATATCAATTACGATCCTATTCTCATTTGCTTCTAACAGTACAACAGGTCATGGTAGAAATTGTTTTAGATACTTAGTTCCGTGGTCCTGTAATTCTCTCCTGAACATTTTAAAATTTGATGATCTAGTTTCATTGGTGGAGTTTAAACACATGATCAATGATATATATCATATATCTGTTTTTAGTCGACTTTTGTGTTTTTAACATAAAATGTTTTTGTTTTATTGTATGTGTGTTTATATATTTTTTTAATGTTGTGTTAGTGTATGTAAGTTGTTTTGTCTGAAACGTTGTTCCCCCTACTGCTATTGGACCAGGTCTCTCTTGGAAAAGAGATGTTATCTCAATGAGAAAAACCTGTATAAATAAAGGTAAAATAAAATACAGAAAATAGGCCTCAGGTATTCCATATGCAAAGGCTGTTGAGTTCAACTCCAATATTGTTTACATTAAATACAAAAAATAGGCCTCAGGCATTCCATATGCAAAGGCTGTTGAGTTCAACTCCAATATTGTTTACATTAAATACAAAAAATAGGCCTCAGGCATTCCATATGCAAAGGCTGTTGAGTTCAACTCCAATATTGTTTACATTATGCTTCTACTTCATACATTATATAGGAAACTCTGACTTCATATTCTCTATAACTGTGATTGGCTGTTATAGACCTCCCTCTGCTCTCGATGATGCATTTTCTTCTCTGATGAACCTTATGTCTAAACTTCTTTACAGTGAAATTAACTTGATTGATGATCTCAACTGGTGTTGGTTAATTAAAGCCGGTGTCTGATGATTTAAAAATGTTTTGTAATTCTATGAATCTTACCCAGTTGATTAACTCATCAACTCGCCCAAATCTTAAATGCCCAGAAAAATCTACCCTGATTGATTTGATATTGACAAATGTTCCACATAAATATTTTGTGTTTGGTGTTTTTTGTAATTTAAGTGACCATTGTGCTGTTGTTGCTATTAGAAATACTAAGGTTCCTAAGACAAACCCACGTTTTATTCGTACGAGAAATTTGAAGTGTTTTAATGAGCAGGCTTTCCTTCATGATTTGTTTTATTTTGACTGGAGCAAGATTGAGCTGATCCATGATGTGGAAACTGCCTGGAAATTCTTTCATGATGGTTTCCCCCAAATACTAAACAAACATGCCCCATTCCGCAGGTTCAGGGTTAAAGGGCGGGATAATCCATGGTTTTCTTCTGAGCTGTCTTGTATTATTCACGACCGTAATCTAGCCTGGGCTAAAGCAAGGAAATCATGTTCTGATGCTGATTGGCTTATTTTTTAGGCAGTTATGAAACAAGTGTTATTTTCTTCTCAGGAAGGCCAAGTCTGAATATTTTATGTCTGTTACCACTGATAACCTGAATGACCCTAGAAAGTGTTGGAAGGCTATTAAGTCTATGTCTGGTAACAGTAATGTTAATGAATTACCGTCATGTGTATTGAAGGACTTTGTTGCTGTATATGACAAAACTGAAATGCTGAATTGTTTCAATGAGCACTTTGTATCATCTGGTAGGCTGTTTGATTCAGTGTCCTCTGTCTCTGTACAACCCTGTGTGGATGAACCAGTGAGAGCTGGTCAAACTTTTAGCTTTTTTCCATTCTCAGTGCAGGTGGTACATAAAGCCCTGAAATCCTTAGATTAGAGAAAGCCTGCAGGTCCTGATCTTTTGGATCCCTGCTTTTTAAAACTGGCAGCTGATTTCATAGCTGAACCACTTACATATCTGTTTAATCTAACCCTGGAATGTAATGAAATTCCAAAGATCTGGAAATCAGCATTTGTCCTACCACTTTTAAAAGGGGGAGATCCAACTCTTTTAAATAATTATAGGCCAATCTCAAAGCTGTCACCCCTGGTGAAAATACTTTAAACCCTTGTGAGTGAACAGCTAAAATAGTTTTCATTTACTAACTCTATTTTATCAATGTACCAATCGGGCTTCGGGAAGAAGCATAGCACAATTACAGCAGCCATGAAGGTTTTAAATTATATCACTGAAGCCCTTGACAAAAAACAGCACTGTGTCTCATTTTTTTGGATCTCTCTAGGGCTTTTGATACAGTTGATCATGCTATAATAAGGCAGAGATTGTCGAGTGTAGGTCTTTCGGAGCATGCAGTTGCATGGTTTGCTAACTATCTGTCTGATAGAACTCAGTGCACTCAATTTGATGGGCTCATGTCTGTTAAATTGTCTGTCTATAATGGTGTGCCCCAAGGCTCTCCAATCAGAGCTGCTTCCGGTCACAACTTGCAGACTTGTTTACGCTGCTGTGCGTTTTTGTTGCCGTTTTTACTTTGCTACCTGACGGTTTTTACTTTTTCATTACCGTATATTTTTACTTTTTCCCTCACTCAACTTTTTTTTTTTCCTTCAACTTTCCTACCCCGGAGGTTTTATCTGGACATGGTTCGTCAGGACTTCAAACAGCCGAAGCTAAGTAACATTAACATGATGCCTTCTAATTGCAGTCGTTGTACTCATAATATACAGGAGAACGATCGCCTTACGGCAAGGATAGCTGTGCTGCAAGCCCAGCTTCAGACGCAATCGTTAGGCAAGGGTCATTTCAGTGTAGGAAAGGATGAAACAGCGTCTGTGCCACCAGCAAGTACAGATAGTAACGTTAGTATAAACCCCCTCGCACGGTCCCCGCAGCCGGACATCTTTCTCATGGCTTCTGGAGGGAAACGCTGTAGGAATGCTCAACCGGTGTCGCTTATTAAGCCGACAGAAACTTTCAACCGGTTCTCCCCATTAAGCGAGTCGGAGTCGGAGGCCGAGACTTCTCTGGTCTCTGCTCTTCCCGTTGTGGGGTCTGAGACGCCGACGGCTCCCACCATTAGCTCTGACAAATTGAAAACCCTAGTCATTGGCGACTCCATTACCCGCAGTATTAGACTTAAAACTAATCATCCAGCGATCATACACTGTTTACCAGGGGGCAGGGCTACCGACGTTAAGGCTAATCTAAAGACGGTGCTGGCTAAAGCTAAAACTGGCGAGTGTAGAGAGTATAGAGATATTGTTATCCACGTCGGCACCAACGATGTTAGGATGAAACAGTCAGAGGTCACCAAGCGCAACATAGCTTCAGCATGTAAATCAGCTAGAAAGATGTGTCGGCATCGATTAATTGTCTCTGGCCCCCTCCCAGTTAGGGGGAGTGATGAGCTCTACAGCAGAGTCTCACAACTCAATCGCTGGATGAAAACTGTTTTCTGCCCCTCCCAAAAGATAGAATTTGTAGATAACTGGCCCTCTTTCTGGGATTCACCCACAAACAGGACCAAGCCTGGCCTGCTGAGGAGTGACGGACTCCATCCTAGCTGGAGGGGTGCTCTCATCTTATCTACGAACATAGACAGGGCTCTAACTCCTCTAGCTCCACAATGAAATAGGGTGCAGGCCAGGCAACAGGCTGTTAGCCAGCCTGCCAGCTTAGTGGAGTCTGCCACTAGCACAGTTAGCGTAGTCAGCTCAGCTTTCCCCATTGAGACCGTGTCTGTGCCTCGATCTTGATTGGGCAAAATTAAAAATGGCGGTGTTCGCTTCAGTAATCTTACTAGTATAAAGACCTCCTCCATTCCTGCCATTATTGAAAGAGATTGTGATACTTCACATCTCAAAATTGGGTTACTTAATGTTAGATCCCTCACTTCCAAGGCAGTTATAGTCAATGAACTAATCACTGATCATAATCTTGATGTGATTGGCCTGACTGAAACATGGCTTAAGCCTGATGAATTTACTGTGTTAAATGAGGCCTCACCCCCTGGTTACACTAGTGACCAAACCCCCCGTGCATCCGGCAAAGGCGGAGGTGTTGCTAACATTTACGATAGCAAATTTCAATTTACAAAAAAAAAAAACAATGACGTTTTCGTCTTTTGAGCTTCTAGTCATGAAATCTATGCAGCCTACTCAATCACTTTTTATAGCTTCTGTTTACAGGCCTCCTGGGCCATATGCAGTGTTCCTTACTGAGTTCCCTGAATTCCTATCGGATCTTGTAGTCATAGCAGATAATATTCTAATTTTTGGTGACTTTAACATTCACATGGAAAAGTCCACAGACCCACTCCAAAAGGCTTTCGGAGCCATCATCGACTCAGTGGGTTTTGTCCAACATGTCTCTGGACCTACTCACTGCCACAGTCATACTCTGGACCTAGTTTTGTCCCATGGAATAAATGTTGTGGATCTTAATGTTTTTCCTCATAATCCTGGATTATCGGACCACCATTTTATTGCGTTTACAATTGCAACAAATAATCTGCTCAGACCCCAACCAAGGAAGATTAAAAGTCGTGCTATAAATTCTCAGACAACCCAAAGATTCCTTGATGCCCTTCCAGACTCCCTCTGCCTACCCAAGGACGTCAGAGGACAAGAATCAGTTAACCACCTAACCGAGGAACTCAATTCAACCTTGCGCAATACCCTAGATGCAATTGCACCCCTAAAAATTAAAAACATCTGTCATAAGAAACTAGCTCCCTGGTATACAGAAAATACACGAGCTCTGAAGCAAGCTTCCAGAAAATTGGAACGGAAATGGCGCCACACTAAACTGGAAGTCTTCCGACTAGCTTGGAAAGACAGTACCGCGCAGTATCGAAGAGCCCTCACTGCTGCACGATCATCCTATTTTTCCAACTTAATTGAGGAAAATAAGAACAATCCGAAATTTCTTTTTGACACTGTCGCAAAGCTAACTAAAAAGCAGCATTCGCAAATGGAGGATGGCTTTCACTTCAGCAGTAATAAATTTATGAACTTCTTTGAGGAAAAGATCATGATCATTAGAAAGCAAATTACGGACTCCTCTTTAAATCTGGGTATTCCTCCAGGGCTTCATTGTCCAGAGTCTGCACAACTCTGCCAGGACCTAGGATCAAGGGAGATACTAAAGTGTTTTAGTACTATATCTCTTGACATAATGATGAAAATAATCATGGCCTCCAAACCCTCAAGCTGCATACTGGACCCTATTCCAATTAAACTACTGAAAGAGCTGCTTCCTGTGCTTGGCCCTCCTATGTTGAACATAATAAACGGCTCTCTATCCACCGGATGTGTACCAAGCTCACTAAAAGTGGCAGTAATAAAGCCTCTCTTGAAAAAGCCGAATCTTGACCCAGAAATTATAAAAAACTATCGGCCTATATCGAATCTTCCATTCCTCTCAAAAATTTTAGAAAAAGTTGTTGCGCAGCAACTGACTGCCTTCCTGAAGACAAACAATGTATACGAAACGCTTCAGTCTGGTTTTAGACCCCATCATAGCACTGAGACTGCACTTGTGAAGGTGGTAAATGACCTTTTAATGACGTCAGACCGAGGCTCTGCATCTGTCCTCATGCTCCTAGATCTTAGTGCCGCTTTTGATACCATCGATCACCACATTCTTTTGGAGAGATTGGAAACCCAAATTGGTCTACATGGACAAGTTCTGGCCTGGTTTAGATCTTATCTGTCGGAAAGATATCAGTTTGTCTCTGTGAATGGTTCGTCCTCTGACAAATCAATTGTAAATTTCGGTGTTCCTCAAGGTTCCGTTCTAGGACCACTATTGTTTTCACTATATATTTTACCTCTTGGGGATGTCATTCGAAAACATAATGTTAAATTTCACTGCTATGCGGACGACACACAGCTGTACATTTCAATGAAACATGGTGAAGCCCCAAAATTGCCCTCGCTAGAAGCCTGTGTTTCAGACATAAGGAAGTGGATGGCTGCAAATTTTCTACTTTTAAACTCGGACAAAACAGAGATGCTTGTCCTAGGTCCCAAGAAACAAAGAGATCTTCTGTTGAATCTGACAATTAATCTGGATGGTTGTACAGTCGTCTCAAATAAAACTGTGAAGGACCTCGGCGTTACTCTGGACCCTGATCTCTCTTTTGAAGAACATATCAAGACTGCTTCAAGGACAGCTTTTTTCCATCTACGTAACATTGCAAAAATCAGAAACTTTCTGTCCAAAAATGACGCAGAAAAATTAATCCATGCTTTTGTTACTTCTAGGCTCGACTACTGCAATGCTCTACTTTCCGGCTACCCGGATAAAGCACTAAACAAACTTCAGTTAGTGCTAAATACGACTGCTAGAATCCTGACTAGAACCAAAAAATGTGATCATATTACTCCAGTGCTAGCCTCCCTACACTGGCTTCCTGTTAAGGCAAGGGCTGATTTCAAGGTTTTACTGCTAACCTACAAAGCATTACATGGGCTTGCTCCTACCTATCTTTCCGATTTGGTCCTGCCGTACATACCTACACGTACGCTACGGTCACAAGACGCAGGCCTCCTAATTGTCCCTAGAATTTCTAAGCAAACGGCTGGAGGTAGGGCTTTCTCCTATGGAGCTCCATTTTTATGGAATGGTCTGTCTACCCATGTGAGAGACGCAGACTCAGTCTCAACCTTTAAGTCTTTACTGAAGACTTATCTCTTCAGTAGGTCCTATGATTAAGTATAGTCTGGCCCAGGAGTGTGAAGGTGAACGGAAAGGCTGGAGCAACGAACCGCCCTTGCTGTCTCTGCCTTGTCGGTTCCCCTCTTCCCACTGGGATTCTCTGCCTCTAACCCTTTTACAGGGGCTGAGTCACTGACTTACTGGTGTTCTTCCATGCCGTCCATGGGAGGGGTGCGTCACTTGAGTAGGTTGAGCCACTGACGTGGTCTTCCTGTCTGGGTTGGCGCCCCCCCCTTGGGTTGTGCCGTGGCGGACATCTTTGTGGGCTATACTCGGCCTTGTCTTCGGACGGTAAGTTGGTGGTTGTAGATATCCCTCTAGTGGTGTGGGGGCTGTGCTTTGGCAAAGTGGGTGGGGTTATATCCTGCCTGTTTGGCCCTGTCCGGGGGTATCATCGGATGGGGCCACAGTGTCTTCTGATCCCTCCTGTCTCAGCCTCCAGTATTTATGCTGCAGTAGTTTATGTGTCGGGGGGCTAGGGTCAGTCTGTTACATCTGGAGTATTCTCTTGTCTTATCCGGTGTCCTGTGTGAATGTAAATATGCTCTCTCTAATTCTCTCTTTCTCTCTTTCTTTCTTTCTCTCGGAGGACCTGAGCCCTAGGACCATGCCTCAGGACTACCTGGCATGATGACTCCTTGCTGTCCCCAGTCCACCTGGCCATGCTGCTGCTCCAGTTTCAACTGTTCTGCCTGCGGCTACGGAACCCTGACCTGTTCACCGGACGTGCTTGTTGCACCCTCGACAATTACTATGATTATTATTATTTGACCATGCTGGTCATTTACGAACATTTTAACATCTTGACCATGTTCTGTTATAATATCCACCCGGCACAGCCAGAAGAGGACTGGCCACCCCTCATAGCCTGGTTCCTCTCTAGGTTTCTTCCTAGGTTTTTGGCCTTTCTCAGGAGTTTTTCCTAGGGAGTTTTTCCCAGCCACCGTGCTTCTTTCACATGCATTGCTTGCTGTTTGGGGTTTTAGGCTGGGTTTCTGTACAGCACTTTGAGATTTCAGCTGATGTACGAAGGGCTATATAAATAAATTTGATTTGATTTGATTTGATTTGTACTTGGTCCTCTCTTATTCACTATTTATATAAATAATTTAGACAAAAATGTCCAAAATGCGCAACTTCATTTTTATGCTGATGATATTTACTGTTGTGCCTCGTCTCTTACAAAAGCTTTCCAGAACTTGCTAAATGCTTTTTATACTGTTCAACATACCTTGTGTAAATTGAAGCTTATCCTCAATACTGACAAAACTAAACGAATGGTGTTTTCTAAAGCAAGAAATAGCACTCTGAACTTTTCACCTATTATTACCTGTCAGGGCATTGAGATTGAGACTGTAACCTCATATAAATATCTTGGAATTTTAATTGATGACGGCCTCTCTTTTAAATTGCATATTCAACAACTTACAAAAAAATTGAAGCTGAAATTGGGATTTATTTTAGGAATAAGGCCTGTTTTTCTTTTGAAGCCAGAAGGAGGCTAGTATCAGCTACATTTATGCCTTTACTAGACTATGGGGATATTTTATATATGAATGCTTCCGCTCACTGTTTGAGATCAATTGACACCCTTTACCATGGCACTTTGAGATTTATTTTAAACTGCAAAACCCTTACGCACCACTGCACTTTGTACACCAGGGTTGGCTGGCCTTCTCTAGTCACTCGTAGGCTCAGTCACTGGTATACTTTTATTTACAAAGCCATTTTGGGTTTACTACCTTTTTATTTGGGCATTTGTATTGTTCAGAAATGTGGGGGGTACTCTCTTCGTTCGCTGGACTTTATCCTGCTAACTGTTCCAAATGTTCGAACTGAATTTGGTAAAAGGGCTTTAATGTACTCTGCGCCATCGTCTTGGAACGCCTTACAAAATACTTTTAAACTGGAAGAACTTGTCCCGATTGGTATTTTTAAATCGCTGTTGAATGATCTTGAGACTGATTCCCTGACCTGTCAATGTTTTTAATTTGCTGTTTTTAATTTTGTTATACTCTTGTGAATCCTATGGTTTTTACTAGATTACTTGTAGTTTTTCATGTTGTTTGTCTGTAATTTTTGTAATGACTTGGTGCTGTCTATCTTGGCCAGGATGCTCTTGAAAAAGAGATTTTAAATCTCCATGAGCCCTTCCTGGTTGAATAAAGGTTGAATAATAATGAATAAAATACATTATATAGGAAACTCTGATTAACTACATATAGAGCATGAGTTGACATAGTGGGTGACGTCCCTCGTCAAGGTGGGTCACCAATACTTTTCGGAGAGGGATTGGATGGTGCGAGTGATACCTGGGTGTCCAGTTGCGAGAGATGTGTGTGCCCTGGTCAACAACTGATCTCTCACCCCTGTGGGAACATAGATGCACTCTGGAGGGCATGTGGCAGGAGTGGGTTCCCACATTTACGTCCCAAAACACAGGGCCAATGATGCGGCAGATTGATGGGCTGGTTGGCACTCACAGGGCCCTCAATCGGTGTGGAACCACAGGGTACGGGAAAGCAGGTCCTCTGCCATCCTGGTCCCCAGGCAGTAATTTTCATACTCGACCATGCGATGGTGGGATTGTGACGTTGGAGCTACAGGAGGCTGAGGATTACCTTGTCTACAGGTGCGGAGGTGATGAAGAAGGGAAGGCTTTCTTGGTGCATAGGTCCCACAGTGAGGGTGAGTGGTGCGGTGATGTGAGTAACTGTGTCGGATCCCAATGGTGGATAGGAAAAGGAGAGGAGAGCAGGTATGAGATTACGTTCAGGGAGGAGGCGAGGGCCTGGTCAATGAAGTTCCCAGCGGCACCGGAGTCCCCTAGAGCTGTAGAGACAACACTTGAGGGACAGCCAGCCAGTGAAATAGGAACCATAAAGAGTTAGGCAGAAAACGACAAAAATGGGATACTCACACCTCAGGAAGGTATGATGAGCAGGTGTGCGTAATGATGGGGAACAGGTGTGCGAAGCCAGGACCGGTGGTTAGTAGACCGGTGACGTCGAGCGCTGGAGGGAGGGTGCAGGAGTAGGCGTGACAATGGCCCATTTTATTCCCCCCCCCAGATTTTCTGAGCAAAAAATGACAAATAAATTAAGTTATAACATTTGAAAAGCCGGTGTTTGGAGGATATATTGGCATATGTGATGTTATTTGCAAACCGTGCCAATAAAGCCTCCAAACACCGGCTTCGAGGGCATTATCACTTTTATACAATGGGTTGCCAACATATTCAAATAATGATTGACATATTTCCATTAAAAAAAGAATTTTCATGAATTTACTCATACTCTTTCATCCTTCCACGAGATATAGTCCCGACACAAATCTAAGGTTGCTACCCAAGCCGGCTCGTCGTTCGTTCTATCGGTTCAGTTGCCAGAGACGCGACCCAATTAAGTATTTTTTTTCTGTATCTATGGAAGCGACCCAGTCGTTCGTTCTAAATGTTCCATTGCCATACTGACTGGCAACATTCTTATCCCTTGCTTGCTAGCTAGCTAACTACGGCTAACTTACAGTCACGTCAAACAGTGCAGCCAGAAAAACAGCAAAGTAACTGCATTTGCGTTTGTTCAAGCTGTTTCTAGTGACATTTATTTGGATTTATACAACGAGTGGGTCTAATCCTGAATGCTGATTGCTTAAAACTGCATTCCAGCCAGTGTCTATTCAACAAGTTACTGTACCACTGGCTAAATCTATGACGTTAAAATGTCCATTTACTCTGTTTCCTCTGACTGCGCAATCCACTGTCTCATCAGCCCAGCCAGGCAATTTATGAACTTCATCTCCACTATAAAAAGCATCTAGACATTATCTCACACTTCTTTTAGACTAGCATTTAGTTTTCAACAGCGGAGATTTGTATAAACCTTGCTGTCTGTCTCTCCGACATTTGCAGCATTGTTTCTAGATTTAAATTAGATCTCCAGCTGTCGCATGGTAATGAATGTGTCAGGATTCAGGATGAGACAAACAGGCAGGCAGCTTTTCTCAGCCAGTCGAAATCATGAATTAGCATAATTGTATGGATATATACAAAGAAATATCAATCGAAAACATAAAACGAAATGAAGTGTAGCTAGTTTGCTGTCTTTCCAGATTCACTTTGAAGTTATTGTGTTCGCTGTGTTGTTGGCTAGCTCCGCAATAGCTCAAACAATAGTGTCCTGATGAAAGAGCACATGTTCTATGCCAGGTGAATTCGCGCATCATTAAGTTCATTGTTATGGATGTATCCAAATAAATATCACTAGAAAACAGCTTAGACTTGTTATTCTGGCTGTGGATAATAACGTTTCCAGCCAGTATTGCAATAGAACATTTAGAACGAACAACTGGGTCGCATCCATAGACACAGAACACTTAACTGAACCGATAGGACGAATGACCAGCCGGTTTGGGTAGCAACTCTAGATTTGTGTCAGGACTATATCTCGTTGAAGGATGAAATAGTAGGAATAAATTCATCAAAATAAAAAATATATATTATCTGAATATGTTGGTATCCCATTGTATAAAAGCGATAATGCCCTCGAAGCCGGTGTTTAGAGGATATATTGGCACAGTTTGCTGGCCGTCAACATAGTCTCAGGCCTAATAACACCTGTCTGTGCCAATATCCTCCAAACACCAGCTTCAAGGGCATTATCACTTAAACATCCATAACAATGAGCTAATGATGTGCGATTTTGCCTGGCACAGAAAATGTGCTCTCTCATCAGGACACTGTTGTTCAGAGGAGCTAGCCAACAACACAGCTATCACAATTACTTCAAATTGAAGCTGGAAAGATTGCAAATATCTGCATTTCGTTTTGTTTGACCTATTTCCTATTGACATTTCTTTGTATATATACATCAAAATTATGCCAGCTGATTCATGATTTTGACTGGCTGAGAATAGCTGTCTGCCTGTCTAGATGCTTTTTATAGTGGATATCAAGTTTATATATTGCCTGGCTGGGCTGATGAGACAGTGGATTGAGCAGTGAGATGGAACAGAGGAAATAGGCATTTCAATGTCATAGCTTTAGCCGGTGGTAACTTGTGGAATAGACACCGGGTTGTTAGTTGTTTTAACCCAATCAGCATCCAGGATTAGACCCACCCATTGTATAATAATAAATAATGTTTTATTGTTGGACTTAAAAGACTGTAAAAACACCAGCAAGTCAAGCATTCCCACGCATAATAGATGTACATACATGTACACCGAGTGCACAAAACATTATGAACACCTTCCTAATATTGAGTTGCTCCGCCTTTTGCCCTCAGAACAGCCTCAATTCGTTGCGACATGGAGTCTACAAGGTGTCGAAAGTGTTCCACAGGTATGCTGGCCCATGTTGACTCCAATGCTTCCCACAGTTGTGTCAAATTGGCTACTAGTGGATCTCTACTCCAAACAGCTCGTTCCATCTCATGCTCAATTGGATTGAGATCTGGTGACTGGGCAGGCCACTGCAGTAAGCTGAATTCACTGTCATGTTTATGGGACCATTCCTGGACAATCCTATTCTTGTGGCATTGGGCATTATCCTGCTGAATTTTTATTATTTGCAGATGGATACACTGCTGCCATGAAGGGATGCACCTGATTGCCAATGATGTTCAGAGATCTTGTGGCATTCAAATGTTGCTCCACTTTTATCAAGGGGCCCAATGTGCGCCATGAAAACACCCCGGGGGGCCCCAGGACCATGCACCCAGTGGGGGGTCCTGATGTTTTGTACACTCAGTGTATGTGATCGCATACAAATGTAAGCAAGGTTTGAAATGATTATCTTTTAGTGAAATATTATATCTGTTTGGGCTTCTTGCGGTCAATTTGCAGTCTACAAATGATTTGTAATTATGTTCCGGCCCCCTGACTATATGCTCAAGAAATATTTGTCCTGCGGCTGAATCTAGTTGATGATCACTGGTCTAGGGTGTTTCTTTTTATATCAGACTTAAGTTGCTCTCAGCTCACTGATTGATTTCCTGGCTAATTAATGAACAGCATACTTTGACATAAAACTACGAGGTAACACTTTACGAAAATCTTTGCTTTACTAAAATTGCTTAATAACTTGTTATAAACATGTAAAACCCTTTATAATGCCTTATAACAATGCTTATAACATGTCATGTCTCTCTATGTAACATTTCAACTGACTCAAAATGGCTGGAATATGTGTCACTATAAAGTGTTACCAAAGAGTATTTGACTGGGTCTCTATCTGTGCCAAACTGCCTATATATCTCCCATCCCAGGGAAATCGTCCCTGTTTGTGATGTCTGAGCTGTTTGTGTGTGTGTGTGTGTGTGTGTGTGTGTGTGTGTGTGTGTGTGTGTGTGTGTGTGTGTGTGTGTGTGTGTGTGGGCAGGCGGGCCGAGGGAGGGAGTGGGGTGTAAAAGTTAGGGTAAGGCTTAGGGTTAGGGAAAATAGGGTTTTGAATGGAAATCAAGGTCCCCACGAGGATGGTAAGACGGAAGTGTATGTGTGTGTGTGTGTGTGTGTGATGTTTGAGCTGTTTGTGATGTGCGCTGGCAGATGTTTAGATTACAGTCGTCAGCCGGGTTTCCCAAATCCACTGTGACCTTCCCATGACACAGCAGAGCAGAGAAAAGGCCTGGCACAAACAGCTGAGGACTAGTGGAGTTTGTTAAGGAAACAGAAATAACATTCTATACATCTAGATAGCTGTTCCATCCACACAGAGACTGGCCGTGTTAAACAATGAAGTTAGTAACACTGTCTATGATGCAAACACTTAAAATGTCTTATAAATGCATTTAAAAACTGGGTGGTTTGAGCCCTGAAGGCTGATTGGCTGCTAGACGAGGTATATCAGACCATATACCACGGGCATGACAAAACATTTATTTTTACTGCTCTAATTACATTTATAACCAGTTTATAATAGCAATAAGGCACCTCGGCGGTTTGTGGTATTTGGTATATGGCCAATATACCACGGCTAAGGGCTGTATCCAGGCACTCCGTGTTGCGTCGTGCGGCGTAAGGCGTGGTATATTGGCCATGTACCACAAACCACCTCGGGCCTTATTGCAAAATACCTGATAATACACTTAAATACTCTCTATAAGATCAAATAACACTGCTTGAACAATAATGTCCGTCCTGTAACAACATCTCATATACTGTAGGTTTTTATCAATTCATGTATCAATCAGTATACTTTCTTTAACATGAGAAGAGTATGACTTTGTGAACTGAAGAGCATTGATTATATCCTATATAGTAGAGGATCAATACTGTTATTAACCACTGTCAATTACATCAAGAAAGGCGTTCAATGGTAAAAAACGTGAATTGTTTTCCATTTGAGCCCTGTTAAACAACAACTTTAATATTCTTCTCACTCTCACAGTAATGGTATACATGCTTTCTGGGTAAGAATGAGTCATAGCGATATTATATGCTCCCTTTATGAGAACTATTAAAAGTATCAGTTGGATGGCATGGTTTTATGCTCTGGGCTTTTTGCTCGTTTTATTTTCAAATTGTAAATTCAGTTTATAGCGACAGATCACAGTTCACAGTTCAAATACACACTTTCAATCATGACACAGAAAATCTCACAAGTGCAATAGTTCTTCATTTTTTTTTTTAAACCTTTATTTAACAAGGCAAGTCAGTTAAGAACACATTCTTATTTAAAATGACAGCCTACCCCAGACGACGCTTGGCCAATTGTGCGCCGCCCTATGAGACTCCCAATCACAGCCGGATGTGATGCAGACTGGATTCAAACCAGGTACTGCAGTGACACCTCTTGCACTGAGATGCAGTGTCTTAGACCACTCCGCCACTCGGGAGCCCAGAATTCACGCACTGATTGTAAAATGTATTTTTCCCTACTGGGCTAGTAGAAAGTCGAAGATTATGAAAATAATTTACAGAATGCACTAAATATATGTTGTCCTATCTTTATTTAAGTTTAATTGATTAACATGCTTTGTTAATTATAAATCACAGATGAATGTTCAATCAAAGTTCACCATCAGATTACACAGATTTATTGGACGTCATTAGAAATTGTTTAACTCTGTAGTTCTGTCACGCCCTGACCTGAGAGAGAGGGTTTGTTTCTCTATGTGGTTAGGTCAGGGTGTGGGGTGGGCATTCTATGTTTTGTTTTCTTTGTGTTGGGCCGAGTATGGTTCCTAACCAGAGGCAGCTGTCTATCGTTGTCTCTGATTGGGAACCATACTTTGGCAGCCTTTTTTCCACCTGTGTTTGTGGGATCTTGTTTTTGTATTGCTGTTAGTAGCCTGCAAAACTTTTCGTTTGTGTTGTTTATTGTTTTGTTTTTTGCTGGTTCACCGTTAAATTAAATATGATGAACCCAATACACGCTGCGCCTTGGTCTACCTTTAACGACGGACGTTACAGAAGATCCCACCACAAAAAGACCAAGCAGCGTGGGCAGGATGACTGGACCTGGGAGGAGATCCTGGATGGGGCAGGACCTTGGACAAGGCCGGGAGAGTATTGCCGCCCGCCAGAGGAGATAGAGGCAGCGAAGGCGAAACGGCGACACTGGGAAGAACGGCTAGGCAAGCAACAGGAGGCCGAGAGGCAGCGGCAAAAAAAAAATGGGGGGGGGGCACACGGGTAGATTGGCTAAGGCAGTTTTAAGACCTGAGCCAACTCCCCGTGCTTACTGTGGGGAGCGAGTGACCAAGCAAGCACCGTGTTATGCGGTGATGCGCACTGTGTCGCCAGTGCGCACTCACAGCCCGGTGCACTCGGTGCAAGCTCCTCACCGTTGCCGTGCTAGAGTTGCCCATCAGCCAGGAAGAAGTGCGCCGGCTCAGCGTATCTGGTCTCCAGTGCGTCTCTACGGTCCAGGTTATCCTGCACCTGCTCTACACACGGTACCCCCCATTCACCAGCGCAGCACAGTCTGTCCTGTACCAGCGCCCTGCCTTTGCTGGGCTACAGTGACCATCCAGCCAGGACGGGGTGTGTCAGCCCTGAGCTCCAAACCTCCGCTGCGCCTCCACGGCCCAGTGTGCCCTGTACCTGCTCTGCGCACCAAGTCTCCTGTACGTCTCCCCAGTCCGGTGAGACCGGTTCCAGCTCCACGTAGAAAGCCTCCAGTGATGATCAATGGTCCGAAGCCTCCAGTGATGATCCATGGCCCAGAGCCTGTAGGGATGATACATGGCATGAAGCCTCCAGTGATAATCCATGGCCCGGAACCTGTAGAGATGATCCATGGCCCGAGCCTCCAGTGATGATCCATGGCACAAAGCCTCCAGTGATGATCCATGGCGCAGAACCAGTAGTGATGATCCATGGCACGGAGCCTCCAGCGATGCTCCTCAGTCCGGAGCCTCCAGCAACGCTCTCCAGTCCGGAGCTTCCAGCGACGCTCTCCAGTCCGGAGCCTCCAGAGACGCTCTCCAGTCCGGAGCCTCCAGCGACGCTCCTCAGTCCGGAGCCTCCAGCGACGCTCTCCAGTCCGGAGCTTCCAGCGACGCTCTCCAGTCCGGAGCCTCCAGCGACGCTCTCCAGTCCGGAGCCTCCAGCGACGCTCCTCAGTCCGGAGCCTCCAGCAACGCTCCTCAAATCAAATCAAATCAAATGTATTTATATAGCCCTTCGTATATCAGCTGAAATCGCAAAGTGCTGTACAGAAACCCAGCCTAAAACCCCAAACAGCAAGCAATGCATGTGAAAGAAGCACGGTGGCTAGGAAAATCTCCCTAGGAAAAACTCCCTAGAAAGGCCAAAAACCTAGGAAGAAACCTAGAGAGGAACCAGGCTATGAGGGGTGGCCAGTTCTCTTCTGGCTGTGCCGGGTGGATATTATAACAGAACATGGTCAAGATGTTAAAATGTTCATAAATGACCAGCATGGTCAAATAATAATAATCATTGTAGTTGTCGAGGGTGCAACAAGCACGTCCGGTGAACAGGTCAGGGTTCCGTAGCCGCAGGCAGAACAGTTGAAACTGGAGCAGCAGCATGGCCAGGTGGACTGGGGACAGCAAGGAGTCATCATGCCAGGTAGTCCCGAGGCATGGTCCTAGGGCTCAGGTCCTCCGAGAGAAAGAAAGAAAGAGAGAATTAGAGAGAGCATATTTAAATTCACACAGGACACCGGATAAGACAAGAGAATACTCCAGATGTAACAGACTGACCCTAGCCCCCCGGCACATAAACTACTGCAGCATAAATACTGGAGGCTGAGACAGGAGGGAGCTTCCAGCGACGCTCCTCAGTCCGGAGCCTCCAGCGACGCTCCCCAGTCCGGAGCCTCCAGCGACGCTCCCCAGTCCGGAGACTCCAGCGACGCTCCCCAGTCCGGAGCCTCCAGCGATGCTCTGCAGTCCGGAGCCTCCAGCGATGGTCTGCAGCCCAGAGTCTTCAGCGGCGGTCTGCAGCCCCGAGTCTTCAGCGACGGTCTGCAGCCCCGAGTCTTCAGCGACGGTCTGCAGCCCCGAGTCTTCAGCGACGGTCTGCAGCCCCGAGTCTTCAGCGGCGGCCTGCAGCCCCGAGTCTTCAGCGGCGGCCTGCAGCCCAGAGTCTTCAGCGGCGGTCGGCAGTTCAGAGCCTCCGGCGCTGATCCACGGTCTGGTTCCTCCGGCGACACAGAAGCGGGGGGATCAGCGGGCGGTGTGGGGGCTACGCCCCGAACCAGAGCCGCCACCAAGTATAGATGCCTACCCGGACCCTCCCCTATAGGTTCAGGTTTGCGGCCGGGAGTCCGCAACTTTGGGGGGGGTGGTACTGTCACGCCCTGACCTGAGAGAGAGGGTTTGTTTCTCTATGTGGTTAGGTCAGGGTGTGGGGTGGGCATTCTATGTTTTGTTTTCTTTGTGTTGGGCCGAGTATGGTTCCTAACCAGAGGCAGCTGTCTATCGTTGTCTCTGATTGGGAACCATACTTAGGCAGAGTTTTTTCCACCTGTGTTTGTGGGATCTTGTTTTTGTATTGCTGTTAGTAGCCTGCATAACTTTTCGTTCATTGTGTTGTTTATTGTTTGTTTTTTTGCTGGTTCACCGTTAAATTAAATATGATGAATCCAACACACGCTTTGCCTTGGTCTACCTTTAACGACGGACGTTACAAGTTCAGGACTTATCAGTGAACCCAGAAACACACCACAAGGACACATTTTCCATGAGCAATTCCAGAGTATGGCCTGCAATATAAAATAAAAAATCTCCAAGTGTTGCTTTAAAAAAAATATCCTTGAATACATCAGCCTCCTGGCAGTGTGAATGTGAACAGCTGTTTAAAGATGTCCAAGTAACAAATTTGGCCCTTAAAGTGTGGGCAACATGTAACCTATGCCTTGGTGAATATCATAAATCGTGTTATAAAATGATGACAGCACCAATGTTTCCAAGTGCTACAGAGCGAGAGAGGAACAAATCAGATTCCAGCAGTCATTAATATCATAGCAAAGTCTTGAATTATGTCGCTCATATTTTTATATGGGTCCCCCAGTCCCCTCTTATATCGGCAACGTTTAAGAAGAAGTAGATCATCAAATTCAGGACTGTTAAATGATATTACTTTTATGGGTGGCATTTCTGTACATTTAATTGATCATTGCCACATTCCATGACAATTTTTGAGCCCGAGACATATCTGAGAAGAAAATGGATGATTTTAAAACCAGTATTAACCTAGGCTATGTTCTGACATTAAACATTAGAAATAGACCTAACATATACCTTGTCTTTTTACTGTGGATGCACAGACTTGCATTATTTTATTTAACCTTTATTTAACTAGGCAAGTCACTTAAGAACAAACTATTTTTTACAATGACGGCCTTGTTCAGGGGCAGAACGACAGATTTTTTATTTTACCTTGTCAGCTCAGGGATTCAATCTAGCAACCTTTCGGTTACCCAACGCTCTAACCACTAGGCTACCTGCCACCCCCTAATGCATTAGCATTAGCATCAACTAATAATGGAGTTGCACCTGGCAAGACCTCTGTATTACTATTTAATTGAGCATCATGTCAAAGCTTGGTATGTTGCTACAGTTGCTCCAATGACCTGGAGAGGTTTTCACTAGCCCAACACTGAGATATGAGAGCATAATGTAGTGGTATTGATTTGAAGGGAGATCATATAGCTGTTCCTAGAATTCTAGTGGGCTACAAGAGATAGGAGATAAACTATGCATAGATAATACTTTCCCTCTTCATTGTGAATCATCAGGTGGCAGGTAGCCTAGTGGTTAGAGTGTTGGACCAGTAACTGAAAGGTTGCTGGATTGAATCCCCGAGCTGACAAGGTAAAACCTGTTGTTCTTCTCTTGAACAAGGCAGTTTACCCACTGTTCCCCGACAGGCTGTCATTGTAAATAAGAATTTGTTCTTAACTGACTTGCCTAGTTAAATAAATGTTAAATAAAACATCATCCATACTGCAGTTGCTTCCATAATCATTAAATTCTGCAACATCAGCTGAATATGCATGCGTGGTGGCAGCATTTGCACATGTAGCCATCTCACTCACTGGGCAAGGCTGCAGTCATGCAGAGAGACTTCTGATGGTGTTTCCCCCCCTTCTCCTTTGCTCTATGCCAGTCACAGCCATGCGATATAACCACCTCCTGCTGACTCAGTGTACTCAAGGCGTGGGAAGGGAGTCTTCCTACAGCACTTCGCATAGTAAGATGCTAATCAGACTGGGATAGTACTGGAAAAGGAGCCGCATGTGACAGCTGACAATACGTGGTTTGGCTGGGTGCAACACCTAGGACTAGCTAATCATAGAGGGTTAGGGTTAGCTAATTTTAGAGGAGAAGGGTTAGGGTTAACTAATCATAGAGGAGAAGAGTTAGGGTTAGCTAATCATAGAGGAGAAGGGTTAGGGTTAGCTAATCATAGAGGAGAAGGGTTAAGGTTAGCTAATCATAGAGGAGAAGGGTTAGGGTTAACTAATCATAGAGGAGAAGGGTTAGGGTTAACTAATCATAGAGGAGAGGGGTTAGGGTTAGCTAATCATAGAGGAGAAGGGTTAGGGTTAACTAATCATAGAGGAGAAGGGTTAGGGTTAGCTAACCATAGAGGAGAAGGGTTAGGGTTAGCTAATCATAGAGGAGAAGGGTTAGGGTTAGCTAATCATAGAGGAGAGGGGTTAGGGTTAGCTAACCATAGAGGAGAAGGGTTAGGGTTAGCTAATCATAGAGGAGAGGGGTTAGGGTTAGCTAATCATAGAGGAGAGGGGTTAGGGTTAGCTAACCATGGGGGAGAAGGGTTAGGGTTAGCTAATAATAGAGGAGAGGGGTTAGGGTTAGCTAATCATAGAGGAGAGGGGTTAGGGTTAGCTAATCATAGAGGAGAGGGGTTAGGGTTAGCTAATCATAGAGGAGAGGGGTTAGGGTTAGCTAACCATAGAGGGGAAGGGTTAGGGTTAGCTAATCATAGAGGAGAAGGGTTAGGGTTAACTAATCATAGAGGAGAAGGGTTAGGGTTAGCTAATCATAGAGGAGAGGGGTTAGGGTTAGCTAACCATAGAGGAGAAGGGTTAGGGTTAGCTAATCATAGAGGAGAAGGGTTAGGGTTAGCTAACCATAGAGGAGAAGGGTTAGGGTTAACTAACCATGGGGGAGAAGGGTTAGGGTTAGCTAATAATAGAGGAGAAGGGTTAGGGTTAGCTAATAATAGAGGAGAAGGGTTAGGGTTAGCTAATCATAGAGGAGAAGGGTTAGGGTTAACTAATCATAGAGGAGAGGGGTTAGGGTTAGCTAATCATAGAGGAGAAGGGTTAGGGTTAGCTAATCATAGAGGAGAAGGGTTAGGGTTAGCTAATAATAGAGGAAAAGGGTTAAGGTTAGCTAACCATAGAGGAGAGGGGTTAGGGTTAGCTAATCATAGAGGAGAAGGGTTAGGGTTAGCTAATAATAGAGGAGAAGGGTTAGGGTTAGCTAACCATAGAGGAGAAGGGTTAGGGTTAGCTAATCATAGAGGAGAAGGGTTAGGGTTAGCTAACCATAGAGGAGAAGGGTTAGGGTTAACTAATCATAGAGGAGAAGGGTTAGGGTTAGCTAATCATAGAGGAGAAGGGTTAGGGTTAGCTAATCATCGAGGAGAAGGGTTAGGGTTAGCTAATCATAGAGAAGAAAGGTTAGGGTTAGGGTTAGGGTTAACTAATCATAGAGGAGAAATCAAATCAAATTTTATTTGTCACATACACATGGTTAGCAGATGTTAATGCGAGTGTAGCGAAATGCTTGTGCTTCTAGTTCCGACCATGCAGTAATATCTAACAAGTAATCTAACAATTTCACAACAACTACCTTATACACACAAGTGTAAAGGAATGAATAAGAATATGTACCTACAAATATATATGGATGAGCGATGGCCGAACGGCATAGGCAAGATGCAGTAGATGGTATAGAGTACAGTATATACATATGAGATGAGTAGTGTAGGGTATGTAAACATTAAATAAAGTGGCATAGTCTAAAGTGACTAGTGATACATTTATTACATCCAATTTTTAATTGTTAAAGTGGCTAGAGATTTGAGTCAGTATGTTGGCAGCAGCCACTCAATGTTAGTGATGGCTGTTTAACAGTCTGATAGCCTTGAGATATAAGCTGTTTTTCAGTCTCTCGGTCCCAGCTTTGATGCACCTGTACTGACCTCGCCTTCTGGATGATAGCAGGGTGAACAGGCAGTGGCTCGGGTGGTTGTTGTCCTTGATGATCTTTTTGGCCTTCCTGTGACATCGGGTGGTGTAGGTGTCCTGGAGAGCAGGTAGTTTGCCCCCGGTGATGTGTTGTGCAGACCTCACTACCCTCTGGAGAGCCTTATGGTTGTGGGCGGAGCAGTTGCCGTACCAGGCGGTGATACAGCCCAACAGGATGCTCTCGATTGTGCATCTGTTAAAGTATGTGAGTGATTTTGGTGACAAGCCGAATTTCTTCAGCCTCCTGAGGTTGAAGAGGCGCAGTTGCGCTTTTTTCACCTCGCTGTCTGTGTGGGTGGACCGTTTCAGTTTGTTTTAATAATTGCTGTGAGTACAACATCACCGATGCACTTGCTAATAAACTCGCTCACCGAATCAGCGTATTCATCAATGTTATTGTCCGACGCTATGCGGAACGTATCCCAGTCCATGTGATCAAAGCAATCTTGAAGCGTGGAATCCGATTGGTCGGACACGCGTTGAACAGACCTGAGCGCGGGCATTTCCTATTTTAGTTTCTGTCTATAGGCTGGGAGCAACAAAATGGAGTCGTGGTCAGCTTTTCCAAAGGGAGGGCGGGGGAGGGCCTTATATGCGTCGCGGAAGTTAGAATAACAATGATCCAGAGTTTTACCTGCCCTGGTAGCACAACCGATATGCTGATAGAATTTGGGGAGCCTTGTTTTCAGATTAGCCTTGTTAAAATCCCGGGCTACAATAAATGCAGCCTCAGGATATGTGGTTTCCAGTTTACATAGAGTCCAATGAAGTTCATTCAGGGCCAATCAATGTGTCTGCTTGGGAGGCTTATATGCGGCTGTGATTATAATCGAAGAGAATTCTCTTGGTAGATAATGCGGTCGGCATTTGATTGTAAGTAATTCTAGGTCAGGTGAGCAAAAGGACTTGAGTTCCACATCACACCACGTCTCGTTAATCATAAGGCATACCCCCCACCCTTCTTCTTACCAGAGAGATGTTTGTTTCTGTCTGCGCGATGTGTGAACGAACCAGGTGGCTGTACCGACTCCAATAGCGTGTCTCGAGTGAGCCACGTTTACGTGAAACAAAGAACGTTACAATCTCTGATGTCTCTCTGGAAGGCAACCCTTGCTCGGATTTCGTCTACCTTGTTGTCAATAGACTGGACGTTGGCGATTAGTAAACTCGGGAGCGGTGCACGATGTGCCCGTCTACGGAACCTGACAGAAGACCGCTTCTTCTGCCCCTCCTGTGGCGCCGTTGTTTTGGGTCGCCGGCTGGGATCCGATCCATTGTCCTGGGTGGTAGGCCAAACAGAGGATATGCTTCGGGATATGCTCCTGGTCGTAGTGTTGGTAAGTTGACGTTGCTCTTATATCCAATAGTTCCTCCCGGCTGTATGTAATCAAACTTAAGATTTCCTGGGGTAACAATGTAAGAGATAATACATAAAAAAACAAAATACTGCATAGTTTCCTGAGAACGCGAAGCGAGGCGGCCATCTCTGTTGGCGCCGGATAATTAGTGTCACAAATCACAATTCCAGTGGGTCAGAAGTTTACATACACTAAGTTGATTGTGCCTTTAAACAGCTTGGAGAATTCCAGAAAATTTGTCACGGCTTTAGAAGCTTCTGATAGGCTAATTGACATCATTTGAGTCAATTGGAGGTGTACCTGTGCATGTATTTCAAGGCCTACCTTCAAACTCAGTGCCTCTTTGCTTGACATCATGGGAAAATCAAAAAAAATCAGCCAAGACCTCAGAAAAACAATTGTAGACCTCCACATGTCTGGTTCATCCTTGGGAGCAATTTCCAAACACCTGAAGGTACCTCGTTCATCTGTACAAACAATAGTATGCAAGTATAAACACCATGGGACAACGCAGCCATCATACTGATCAGGAAGGAGATGCGTTCTGTCTCCTAGAGATGAACGTACTTTGGTGCGAAAAGTGCAAATCAATCCCAGAACAACAGCAAAGGACCTTGTGAAGATGCTGGAGGAAACAGGTACAAAAGTATCAATATCCACAGTAAAACGAGTCCTATATCGACATAACCTGAAAGGTCGCTCAGCAAGGATGAAGCCACTGGTCCAAAACTGCCATAAAAATGCCAGACTACGGTTTGCAGCTGCGCATGGGGACGAAGATCATACTTTTTGGAGAAATGTCCTCTGGTCTGATGAAACAAAACTAGAACTGTTTGGCCATAATGACCATCGTTATGTTTGGAGGTAAAATGGGGAGGCTTGCAAGCCGAAGAACACCATCCCAACCCTGAAGCACGGGGGTGGCAGCATCATGTTGTGAGGGTGCTTTGCTGCAGGAGGGACTAGTGCACTTCACAAAATAGATGGCACCATGAGGCAGGAAAATTATGTGGATATATTGAAGCAACATCTCAAGACATCATTTTTTTTTACATTCTAGTCATTTAGCAGACGCTCTTATCCAGAGCGACTTACAGTAGTGAATGCATACATTTCTTCTCCGTACTGGTCCCCCATGGGATTTGAACTCACAACCCTGGTGTTGCAAACACCATGCTCTACCAACTGAGCCACACGGGACCTAGGAAGTTGAAGCTTGGTCGCAAATGGGTCTTCCAAATGGACAATGACCCCAAGCATACTTCCAAAGTTGTGGAAAAATGGCTTAAGGACAACAAAGTCAAGGTATTGGAGTGGCCATCACAAAGCCCTGACCTCAATCCTGTAGAAAATTTGTGGGCAGAACTGAAAAAGCGTGTGCGAGCAAGGAGGCCTACAAACCTGATTCAGTTACACCAGGTCTGTCAGGAGGAATGGGCCACAATTCACCCAACTTATTGTGGGAAGCTTGTGGAAGGCTACCCGAAACGTTTGACCCAAGTTAAACAATTTTAAGGCAATGCTACCAAATACTAATTGAGTGTATGTAAACTTCTGACCCACTGGGAATCTGATGAAAGAAAAAAAAGCTGAAATAAATCATTCTCTCTACTATTATTCTGATATTTCACATGCTTAAAATAAAGTGGTGATCCTAACTGATCTAAGACAGGGTATTTTTACTAGGATTAAATGTCAGGAGTTGTGAAAAACTGAGTTTAAATGTATTTGGCTGAGGTGTATGTAAACTTCCGACTTCAACTGTAAGTGTATGGACAAGAAAATGAGCCATTTAAATGTCTGCACATGCTTGTGAATTGTTGCCTTATTCAATATAGTAAATTGGTTTTGTTGCATTTTTGTATTTATTTTGTATTTAACCATTATTTTATCAGGGAGTCATACTGAGACCAAGGTCTCTTTTACATATGAGCCCTGAATTACAGAAATGCAAGCAGAATAAAAAATATGAGCCCTGAATTACAGAAATGCAAGCAGAATAAAAAATTAACACATTCATCAGTAATATGGTCCTCATTCAGCTTACTGAATTGTCCTAGAGGCACCAAATATTTTGAAGATTGTTCCACAAACAAAGTGGAATTTAGGTGACATCAAAGAGGGCCATCAACTTTCTGGGAGTGATGCGTTTTTAAACTGTTAAGGTAATAAAGCGCAGTGCGCTATGATGAACTGCATCTATCGGCTTTTATGTAGTGGCAGCTGCGTTCATATAGATGATGTCGCCATAGTCTAGGACCTGTATGAACATCGACTGAATAATCTGCTTTCTACTATTTAGCGAGTGACATGACCTATTTCTATATTATAATCCCATTTTCATTATCAGTTCCTTCACAAACTCATCAATATGCTTTTTAAAAGACAGTTTTCATTTGTCCAGATACACCAGATATTTGTAAGCATGGACATAATCAATATGGGCACCATCCAAAATACATACAGTGCATTCGGAAACTATTCAGACTCCTTGACATTTCCACATTTTGTTACGTTACAGCCTTATTCAATCTACACACAATCTACACACAATACCCCATAATGACAAATTCTTGTAAATGTATGAATAAAAACTGAAATATCACATTTACATAAGTATTCAGACCCTTTACTCAGTACTTTGTTGAAGCACCTTTGACAGCGATTACAGCCTCGAGTCTTCTTGGGTATGACGCTACAAGCTTGGCACACCTGTATTTGGGGAGTTTCTACTATTCTTCTCTGCAGATCCTCTCAAGCTCTGTTAGGTTGTATGGGGAGCGTCGCTGCACAGCTCTTTTCAGGTCTCTCCAGAGATGTTTGATTGGGTTCAAGTCCGGGATCTGTCTGAGCCACTCAAGGATATTCAGAGACTGTTTTGAAGCCACTTCTGCAGCTGTCTTGGCTTAGGGACTTTGTCCTGTTGAAAGGTGAACCTTGGCCCCAGTCTGTGGTCCTGAGCGCTCTGGAGCAGGTTTTCATCAAAGATCTCTCTGTACATTGCTCCGCTCATGTTTTCGTCGATCCTGACTAGTCTCTCAGTCCCTGCCGCTGAAAAACATCCCCGTAGGGATGCTTCACCATAGGGATGGTGCCAGGTTTCCTCCAGACGTGACGCTTGGCATTCAGGCAAAATAGTTCAACCTTGGTTTCATCAGACCTGAGAATCTTGTTTCTCATGGTCTGAGAGTCCTTTAGGTGCCTTTTGGCAAACCCTAAGCGGGCTGTCATGTGCCTTTTACCGAGGAGTGGCTTCCGTCTGGCCACTCTACCATAAAGGCCTGATTGGTGGAGTGCTGCAGAGATGGTTGTCCTTCTGGAAGGTTCTCCCATCTCCACAGAGGAACTCTGGACGTCTGTCAGAGTCACCATCGAGTTCTTGGTCACCTCCCTGACCAAGGCCCTTCTCCCCTGATTGCTCAGTTTGGCCGGGCGGCCAGCTCTAGGGAGAATCTTGGTGGTTCCAAACTTCTTCCATTTAAGAATGATGGAGGCCACTGTGTTCTGGGGACCTTCAATGCTGCAGACATTTTTTGGTACCCTTCCCCAGATCTGTTCCTTGACACAATCCTGTCTCGGAGCTCTACGGACAATTCCTTCACCCTCATGACGTGATTTTTGCTCTGACATGCACTGTCAACTGTGTGACCTTATATAGACAGGTGTCTGCCTTTTCAAATCATGTCCAATCAATTAAATTTACCACAGGTGGACTCCAATCAAGTTGTAGAAACATCAGAAAGGATGATCAATGTTTCTGTGCTGTCATGTGTTGCTGCCTTGCTATGTTGTTGTCTTAGGTCTCCCATTATGTAGTGCTGTGGTGTCTCTCTTGTCGTGATGTGTGTTTTGTCCTATATTTATGTATTTTTGTATTATTTTTTTGTTGTAGAAACATCTCAAGAATGATCAATGGAAACAGGATGCACCTGAGCTCAATTTCCACTTTGTTTGGAAAAGGTCTGAATAATAATACTTATGCAAATAAGTTTTCTGTTTTATTTTGAATACATTTGCAAAAAAATCTAATATTTTTTTTGTTTGATCATTATGGGGTATTGTGTGTAGATTGATGAGGGATTCTTTTTTAAAGGCTGTAACGTAACAATATGTGGGAAAAGGGAAGGGGTCTGAATACTTTCCGAATGCACTGCGTTTTTAAATCATCAGAGTTATTTTTTTGCGCTCTAGAGAAAATAACATATACTTAGTTTTACCTATTATTCAATGCTAATTTCAGGTCAATAACGTTTTTCTGTAAAGCAATGAAAGCAGACTGTAGATCAGATAGAGCCTGGTCAATCGTGGGGGCAATCGCATACACAACAGTATCATCGGCATTCAGGTGCAGGTTACAATTTTACATACAAGTCAATATTGTTAATGTAAACATGAATCCCAAAATCGACCCCTGCGGGACACCTTTCGTTATGTCAAAAAAACCTGATTTAACACTCACAGTAGATACACACTGAGTTATATCTGTCAAATAATTGTTTTATCAGTTACATGCAGCCTGGTTTAGGCCAGTTGAGGAAAGCCTCTGAATTAGCACTAAGTATTTGTATTTGTATTTATTATGGATCCCCATTAATTCCTGCCAAAGCAGCAGCTACTCTTCCTGGGGTCCAGCAAAATTAAGGCAGTTTATACAATTTTAAAACATTACAATACATTCACAGATTTCACAACACACTGTGTGCCCTCAGGCCCGTACTCCACCACTACCACATATCTACAGCACTAAATCCATGTGTATGTATAGTGCGTATGTTATCCTGTGTTTATGCATGTGTCTGTGCCAATGTTTGTGTTGCTTCACAGTCCCTGCTGTTCGATACGGTGTTCTTTATCTGTTTTTTAAATCTAATTTTACTGCTTGCATCAGTTACTTGATGTGGAATAGAGTTCCATGTAGTCATGGCTCTATGTAGTACTGTGTGCCTCCCATAGTCTTTTCTGGACTTAGGGACTGTGAAGAGAGCTCTTGTGGCATGTATTCTGGGGTATGCATGGGTGTCCGAGCTGTGTGCCAGTAGTTTAGACAGACAGCTCGGTGCATTCAACATGTCAATACCTCTCATCAATAAAAGTAGTGATGAAGTCAATCCCTCCTCCACTTTCAGCCAGGATAGATTGACATGCATATTATTAATGTTAGCTCTCTGTGTACATCCAAGGGCCAGCCGTGCTGCCGTATTCTGAGCCAATTGCAATTTTCTTTGTGGCACCTGACCACACGACTGAATAGTAGTCAAGGTGCGACAAAACTAGGGCCTGTAGGACCTGCATTGTTGATAGTGCTGTTAAGAAGGCAGAGTTTCACTTTATTATAGACAGACTTCTCCCCATCTTAGCTACTCCTGCATCAATATGTTTTGACCATGACAGTTTAAAATATAGTGTTACTCCAAGCAGTTTAGTCATCTCAACTTGCTCAATTTCCACATTATTTATTACAAGATTTAGTTGAGATTTAGGGTTTAGTGAGTGTTTTGTTCCAAATACAATGCTTTTAGTTTTAGAAATATTCAGGGCTAACTTATTCCTTGCCACCCACTCTGAAACTAACTGCAGCTCTTTGTTGAGTGTTGCAGTCATTTCAGTTGCTGTGGTAGCCGACGTGTATAGTGTTGAGTCATCTACATACATAGACACTCTGGCTTTACTCAAAGTCAGTGGCATGTTGTTAGTAAAAATTTTAAAAAGCAAGGGGCCTAAACAGCTACCCTGGGGAATTCCTGATTCTAACTGGATTATATTTGAGAGGCATCCATTAAAGAACTCTCTATGTGTTCTGTTAGACAAGTAACTCTTTATCCATATTATAGCAGGGGGTATAAAGCCATAACACATACGTTTTTTCCAGCAGCAGACTATGATCGATAATGTCAAAAGCTGCACTGAAGTCTAACAAGACAGCCCCCACAATCATTTTATCATCAATTTCTCTCAGCCAATCCTCAGTCATTTGTGGAAGTGCTGTGCTTCTTGAATGTCCTTCCCTATAAGCATTCTGAAATTCTGTTGTCAATTTGTTTACTGTGAAATAGCATTGTATCTGGTCAAACACAATTTTTTCCAGAAGTTTACTAAGGGTTGGTAACAGGCTGATTGGTTGGCTATTTGAGCCAATAAAGGGGGCTTTACTATTCTTGGATAGCGGAATGACTTTAGCTTTCCTCCAGGCCTGAGGGCACACGCTCTCTAGTAGGCTTAAATTGAAGATGTGGCACATAGGAGTGGCAATATCTTCTGCTATAATCCTCAGTCATTTTCCATCCAGATTTTCAGACCCCAGTGGCTTGTCATTGTTGATAGACAACAATCATTTTTTCACCTCTTCCGGAATTCAAAAGTACAGTTCTTGTCTTTCATAATTTGGTCCGATATACTTGGATGTGTAGTGTCAGACTTATTTGCCATACCTTTTGCCTCATCCCCCTCAACCATACAATTTTTCAGTTCCTCATCAATGCAAGGGGATTTAACAGTTTTTACAGTCATTTTCTTAATGGGTGTGTGCTTATTAGTAACTGGAATAAGTAGTTTTATAAATGCGTCAAGTGCATTATACACCACAGACCAGCAAATATTCTTTACGTCATCAACATATGAATCACAACAAATCTTCTTGTGCTGATGGTAAGTCCTGTTGAGAGCCACAGAGTATTGTAGTTGAGAAACAAGTTGATATCATGAGACAAATTTGGAACAGAAATGTGTTTATTATTGTGTTGTACTTATCTGAAGTCTGACTCAACTCTCCAAAGACTTGAATTTGCATTTGTCTTAGGATTTGTCCTCCTGCTGCATTGTTGTTATTCATATATATGTTGTTTTTTATGCTATGCCTATCAAATCTGTCCAGGGCTGAGGTTTGTGTCCAGGGCTGAGGTTTGTGTCCAGGGGTGTGGCATGGGATCGATGTTGTTGGGTCAGAACTGTTGTCCAGTAGGGGCCTGGCTGACCCACGGGACTCCTAGAGCTGATGTCAGCCAGACTAGGGAGGAGGAGGGAGGAGAGAGGAGGAGGTGGAGGAGAGAGGAGGGAGGGAGTGAAGGAGGGCTCTGAGAGGGACAGATGCTCCCGCAGGAGGTGGCCAGTTCTCCTCTCCTGTCCTCCTCTCGGAACAGATGGACCACAGGAGGAGGTGCTGGACAGAGAAGTCAGAGAGGGAGAGAGAAAAAGAGAAGGAGAAGGTAAACCAAGGGACACAACAACAATAGCAGGGGAACAGAGAATCAGTCAAAGATAAATACGAGGAGCTATCTCAGCAATATAACTTTCTACACTGCATGACTTATTATTGTACAGCCTTTGGTACTCAGAGTCATTTGGACTGAAGTATAGACCAAAGAATAATCAGGCTGTGATTTCAGAGTAGGGTCAATAGTGCTGTGTAAGTCCAGGGTGAGGGGACTGTAGCCCCCACTGTGACTCCTATAACTCTGCTGTGTCGTTACAGATAAATAGACATCACATTGGGGCTAGGAAGAGGTGAGGCATAGGGAGCACTTTGTGGAAGAAAACAGATCATCTTGATTACAAGAGTTCTGTGGATGGTCTAATATTGATAGAGTTTACTTTGTTTCCATGTTGATTCACTTTGGTGTTGGCTTTATTTGGGAAACATGAAAATCATGAGTGTAAAAGCCCACCTAAAATGCATTGAAACCTACACACTTAGAAAAAAAGTTCTGGAAAAAGCCAAAAATAGTTATATTGCTTGCTTTATGCAATGCCTTCAGAAAGTAATCAGACCCCTTGACTTTTTCCACATGTTGTTACTTTACAGCCTTATTCTAAAATAGATTAAATCGTTTTTTTCCCTCATCAATCTACACACAATAGCCCATAATGAGAAAGCAAAGACAGGTTTTTAGAAATGTTTGCAAATGTATTAAAAATAGAAAACTGGTGTCACATTTGCATAAGTATTCAGACCCTTTACTCAGTACTTTATTGAAGCACCTTTGGCAGCAATTACAGCCTCGAGTCTTCTTGGGTATGACGCTACGAACTTGGCAAACCTGTATTTGTGGAGTTTCTCCCATTTTTCTCTGCAGATCCTCTCAAGCTCTGTCAGGTTGGTTGGGGAGTGTCGCTGCACAGCTATTTTAAGGTCTCTCCAGAGATGTTAGATCGGGTTCAAGTCCGGGCCTGGCTGGACTACTCAAAGACATTCAGAGACTTGTCCCAAAGCGACTCCTGCATTGTCTTGGCTGTGTGCTTAGGGTCGAGGTCCTGTTGGAAGGTGAACCTTCAGCCGAGTGCTTTGGAGCAGGTTTACATCAAGAACCTCGCTGTACTTTGCTCCATTCATCTTTCCCTTGATCCTGACTAGTCTCCTTGTCCTTGTCGCTGAAAAACACCCTGACAGTATGATGCTGCCACTACTATGCTTCACCATAGGGATGGTGCCAGGTTTCCTCTAGACTTGACGCTTGGCATTCAGGCCAAAGAGTTCAATCTTGGTTTCATCAGACCTGAGAATCTTGTTTCTCATGGTCTGAGAGTCTTTAGGTGCCTTTTGGCAAACCCTAAGCGGGCTGTCATGTACCTTTTACTGAGGAGTGGCTTCCGTCTGGCCACTCTACCATAAAGGCCTGATTGGTGGAGTGCTGCAGAGATGGTTGTCCTTCTTGAAGGTTCTCCCATCTCCACAGAGGAACTCTGGACCTCTATCAGAGTGACCATTGGGTTCTTGGTCACCCCCCTGACCAAGTCCCTTCTCTCCCGATTGCTCAGTTTGGCCGGGCGGCCAGCTCTAGGAAGAGTATTGGTGGTTCCAAACTTCTTTCATTTAAGAATGATGGAGGCCACTGTTCTTGGGGACCTTCAATGCTATAGAAATGTTTTGGTACCCTTCCCCAGATCCGTGCATTGACACAATCCTGTCTCGGATCTCTACGGAACATTCCTTCGACCTCATGTCAACTATGGGACTTTATATTGACATTTCCAAATCATGTCCAATCAATTGAATTTACCACAGGTGGACTCCAATCAAGTTGTAGAAACACCTCAAGGATGATCAATGGAAACAGCACCTGAGCTCAATTTCGAGTCTCATAGCAAAGGGTCTGAATACTTATGTAAATAAGGTATTTCTGTTTTTTATTTTTAATACATTTTAAAACATTTCTAAAAACCTGTTTTTCCTTTGTCATTATGGGGTATTGTGTGTAGATTGAGGAAATACATGAATTTAATACATTTTAGAATAAGGCTGTAATGTAACAAAGTGTTGAAAAAGTTGTATGAGTACTTTCCAAATGCACTGTATAAGAAGCAAGCATAGAATCCTTTTTGGTTCTATCAATAAACTTTTGTTCTAAGATTGTAGTGAAAGAAGTGGTGGATTTTGTACAAAGAATCGCACACATAGCACTGTGTATTTAACAGTAGAGGCAGTGAGCCTGTGAAGACTGGGTGTGGTGAGGATTTCCTTGGCTTTAAAACGTCCTAATTTCTGGCCCAGTGATCACTTCATGTACGTACCATGTCATGGAATAATATGACCCTGGAGCAAACTATTCCAAATAGATCCAGAAGCAATTTTGTTCTCCAATCATTTCATATGACATTATTGCGCAGTGGAGCCTTGGCCTAACACATAGAAGCTAACATAGAACACATAGAAGCTAATATAGAACACATAGAAGCTAATATAGAACACATAGAAGCTAACATAGAACACATAGAAGCTAACACAGAACACATAGAAGCTAACATATAACACATAGAAGCTAACCGGGAACACATAGAAGCTGACATAGAACACAGAATCTAACACAAAACACATACAGTAGAACCTTACTTAGAATACATTGAAGCCTGCATAGAATATAGAACCCATTCCAATAGAAAAGAGCCAGTTCCCTTTTACTGGATGGCAACCAACCACCTGGCAGAGATTCTGATGACCACGCAGATCTGTACGTATGGTCAATGTGTCTCTTCAAACAGCTGAGCCAACACACACACAGCTCCTCTCTTTACCACTGATCTGTTTGTCTTTGAGTCCTCATCAATATCTCACTGTCTTAGTGCCCACCACACACAGTGAAATAACCTGCATGAAACACAGCCTTCAAAGGAGATTGATATTGTTATTAAAGTAACAGTCATCTTTCTGTCGGATATGTCATCATATAAAACAACATTTTATTTGTCACATGCTTCATAAACAGCAGGTGTAGACTAACAGTTAAATGCTTACAGACTGGCCCTTCCCAACAATGAAGAGAGAAACATTTAAAAATAATAACACAGAATAAATGCACAATGAGTAACAATAACTTAGCTATATACACTGGGTACCAGTACTGAGTCGATGTGCAGGGTACGAGGTAATTGAGGTAGATACGTACATATAGGTAGGGGTAAAGTGACTAAGCACCAGGATAGATAATAAGCAGTAGCAGCAGCGTATGTGACGAGTCAAAAAACATTAGTATAAAAGAGGGCCAATGCAGATAGTCTTGGTAGCTATTTGGTTAACTATTTAGCAGTCTTATGGCTTGGGGGTAGAAGCTGTATAGGGTTCTGTTTGATCCAGACTTGGTGAATCGGTACCTTTTGCCGTGTAGTAGCAGAGAGAACAGTCTATGACTTGGGTGGCTGGAAAATACATTTTTAGGGCCTTAATCTGACACCTCCTGCTATAGAGGTCCTGTATGGCAGGAAGCTCGGCCCCAGTGATGTAGTGGGGCGTATGTACTATCCTCTGTAGCGCCTTGCAATCGGATGCCAACCAGTTGCCAAACAAAGCGGTGATACAGCCGGTCAAGTTGCTGTCAATGGTGCAGCTGTAGAACTTTTTGAGGCTCTGTGGGCCCATGTCATATCTTTTGTGTTCTGTTGGGGAAGAGGCGTTGTCGTGCCTTCTTCACAACTGTGTTGGCGTGTATGGATCTTGTTCATTCCTTAGTGATGTGGACACTGAAGAACGTGAAGCTCTCAACCTGCTCCACTACAGCCCTGTCGATGTGGATGGGGTCGTGCTCGGCCCTCCGTTTCCTGTAGTCTATGATCAGCTCCTTTGTCTTGCTGACGTTGAGGGAGAGGTTGTTGTCCTGACACCACACTGCCAGGTCACTGACCTCCTCCCTAGAGGCTGTCTTATCGTTGTCGGTGATCAGGCCTACCACCGTTGTGTTGTCATCAAACTTAATGATGGTGTTGGAATTGTGCGGAGCCACGCAGTCATGGGTGTACAAAAAGAAAGTACATGCACCCATGAGGGGCCCCTGTGTTGCGGATCAGTGTGGCGGATGTTTTGTTGCCTACCCTCAACACCTCGGGGCAGCCCGTCAGGAAGTCCAGGATCCAGTTGCAGAGGGAGGTGTTCAGTCCCAGGGTCCTGAGCTTAGTATTTGTATTTATTATGGATCCCCATTAGCTGCTGCCAAGGCAGCAACTACTCTTCCTGGGGTCCAGCAAAATTAAGGCAGTTCTACAATTTTTAAAACATTACAATACATTGTTAACAAATTTCACAACACACGCCCTTAGGCCCCTACTCCACTACCACATATCTACAACAGAATATCCATGTTTGTATGCATATGTCTGTGCCTCTGTTTTTGTTGCTTCACAGTTCCATAACCTCTTTGGGATAGGGGGCAGTATTTTCACGTCCGGATGAAAAGCGTGTCCAAAGTAAACTGTCTGCTACTCAGGCCCAGAAACTAGGATATGCATATATATTGGTAGATTCGGATAGAAAACACTCTAAAGTGTCTAAAACTGTTAAAATAATGTCTGTGAGTATAACAGAACTTATTTGGCAGGCGAAACCCCAAGGACAAACCATTCAGGAAAAAACATTTGAGTTCACTGTGTTTTCTATTGGTTCTCTATGGGAAACTAGATTTATGAGACACCTGGTTGCAGTTCCTATGGCTTCCACGAGATGTCAACAGTCTTTAGAATTTGGTTGATGTTTTTCCTTTGAGAAATGAAGAAGTACGGCTATTCAGTATGAGTGTCAAGCCAAGTGGACTCTCGTTTTGTGGGCGCGACCTGTAGCTCGCTCCACTTTGATTTTATCCGCTATTGAACACAGTATATTCCGTCTTAAATTTGATCAATTATTTATGTTTTAGCATACCTAAAGTTGGATTAGGAAAGATGTTTGAAATGTTTGGACCAAGTTTACAGGTAACTTATTAGATCATTTGTAGTCATGTTGGGCGAGTTAGAACTGGTGTATTTCTGACTCAAACGCGCCAAATAAATGGACATTTTGGGGATATAAAGAAGGAGTTTATCGAACAAAAGGACCATTTGTAATGTTTCTGGGACATATTGGAGTGCCAACAGAAGAAGATCTTCAAAGGTAAGGCATGAATTATATCGTTATTTCTGACTTTCGTGTCGCACCTGCTTGGTTGAAATATGATTTTCATGTGTTTGTATGATGGGGCACTGTCCTCAGATAATCGCCTGTTTACATTTCGCCGTAAAGCCTTTTTGAAATCTGACATGGTGGCTGGATTAACAAGAAGTTAAGCTTTATTTTGGTGCATTGCACTTGTGATTTTATGAAAGTTAAATATTTCTAGTAATTTAATTTGAATTTCACCGGAACGTCTAGCCGTAACAGGTTTTAAGGTGTATTTTTGTTTTTTGTTCTGTTTTTTAAATCTAATTTTACTGCTTGCATCAGTTACTTGATGTGGAATAGAGTTCCATGTAGTCACGGCTCTATGTAGTACTGTGCGCCTCCCATAGTCTGTTCTGGACTTGGGGACTGTGAAGAGACCCCTGTTGGCATGTCTTGTGGGGTATGTAGTGGTGTGGGGGCTGTGCTTTGGCAAAGTGGGTGGGGTTATATCCTGCCTGTTTGGCCCTGTCCGGGGGTATCATCGGATGGGGCCACAGTGTCTTCTGATCCCTCCTGTCTCAGCCTCCAGTATTTATGCTGCAGTAGTTTATGTGTCGGGGGGCTAGGGTCAGTCTGTTACATCTGGAGTATTCTCTTGTCTTATCCGGTGTCCTGTGTGAATGTAAATATGCTCTCTCTAATTCTGTCTTTCTCTCTTTCTTTCTTTCTCTCGGAGGACCTGAGCCCTAGGACCATGCCTCGGGACTACCTGGCATGATGACTCCTTGCTGTCCCCAGTCCACCTGGCCATGCTGCTGCTCCAGTTTCAACTGTTCTGGCTGCGGCTACGGAACCCTGACCTGTTCACCGGACGTGCTTGTTGCACCCTCGACAACTACAATGATTATTATTATTTGACCATGCTGGTCATTTATGAACATTTTAACATCTTGACCATGTTCTGTTATAATATCCAACCGGCACAGCCAGAAGAGGACTGGCCACCCCTGATAGCCTGGTTCCTCTCTAGGTTTCTTCCTAGGTTTTTGGCCTTTCTAGGGAGTTTTTCCTAGGGAGTTTTTCCTAGCCACCGTGCCTCTTTCACATGCATTGCTTGCTGTTTGGGGTTTTAGGCTGGGTTTCTGTACAGCACTTTGAGATTTCAGCTGATATACGAAGGGCTATATAAATAAATTTGATTTGATTTGATTTATGCATGGGTGTCCGAGCTCTGTGCCAGGAGTTCAAACAGACAGCTTGGTGCATTCAACATGTCAATACCTCTCATAAATACAAGTAGTGATGAAGTCAATCTCTCCTCCACTTTGAACCAGGAGAGATTGACATGCATATTATTAATGTTAGCTCTCTGTGTACATCCAAGGGCCAGCTGTGCTGCCCTGTTATGAGCCAATTGTAATTTCCCTAAATCCCTCTTTGTGGCACCTGACCACACAACTGAACAGTAATCCAGGTGCAACAAAACTAGGGCCTGTAGGACCTGCCTTGTTGATAGTGCTGTTAAGAAGGTAGAGCAGTGCTTTAATATGGATGACCTTCTACCCATCTACTCGCCATCATAGCTACTGTTGTATCAATGTACTTTGACCATGATAGCATTACTCAAAGCAGTTTAGTCACCTTAGCTTGCTCAATTTCCACATTATGTATTACAAGATTTAGTTGAGTTTTATGGTTTAGTGAACGATTTGTCCCAAATACAATGCTTTTAGTTTTAGATATATTTAGGACTAACTTATTCCTTGCCACCCACTCTGAAAATAACTGCAGCTCTTTGTTAAGTGTTGCAGTCATTTCAGTCGCTGTAGTAGCTGATGTGTATAGTGTTGAGTCATCCGCATACATAGGCACTCTGTCTTTACTCAAAGTCAGTGGCATGTGGTTAGTAAAGATTTTAAAAAGTAACGGTCCTAGACAACTGCCCTGGGGAATTCCTGATTCTACCTGGATTATGTTGGAGAGGCTTCCATTAAAGAACAGCCTCTGTGTTCTGTTGACAGGTAACTCTTTATCCACTCTTTATCCACAATATAGCAGGGGGTGTAAAGCCATAACAGAGTATGATCGATAATGTCAAAAGCCGCACTGAAGTCTAACAAAACAGACAAAACTCAGAGCATGTGATAAGATTGGAGGACTCTATGGTGTTGAACGCTGAGCTGTAGTCAATGATCAGCATCCTCACATAGTTGTTCCTCTTGTCCAGGTGGGAGAGTGCAGCGTGGAGTGCAATACAGATTGCTATATCTGTGGATCATGACTACAGACTTGAGCGCTAAGGGGAAACAGAAGATACTCTACAGGCATGACGGAGTCCATCCAAATCATCTTGGCTCCTAGACTACCAAATCATCTTGGCTCCTGGACAGCATTTCAAGCTGCGTTGAAACAATGACTGGTAAACGATCCAAGACCAGCTCAGTTAATCCCTACCATTGTGATAATGAGTCATCATAATGCTGCATCAAATGTACATGACCTTAGGGGCATTGGCAAACACAATGTAAGTAATTTAGTTTATGTACCCCTAATTGCACCGAATACATCTGTTTATCCTACAGCTATTGTAAGCAGTAATCATGAGCATATAAACCAGAGTTACACTGGTAGCGCTGAGGTGGTGTGCAATTTATGCAGCTCACCCTGCACTATCAGCTCCAATGTAAATAACATGAGTAAGTCTACCTCCGATAAGCTTCCCAGTAAAGCATGAAAAACAATCAAGCAACCCAGAAAGTGCTATAAATAGCCCATATTAACATATGTAGCCTAAGAAACAAGGTCCACAAAGTCAATAACTTGCTTGTAACAGATGACATTCATATTCTGACTATCTCTGAAACTCACTTAGATAATACATTTGATGATACAGTGGTACCAATACATGGTTATAACATCTACCGAAAAGACAGATATGCCAACGGAGGCGTCTATATTCAGAACCACATTCCTGTAAAGCTAAGAGACGATCTACTGTTAAATACTGTTGAAGTAATATGACTACAGGTTCATCTGCCTCAACTAAAGCCCATTCTGGTGGGAAGCTGCTATAGACCACCAAGTGCTAACAGTCAGTATCTGGATAATGTGTGAAATGCTTGATAATGTATGCGATATCAACAGAGAAGTATATTTTCTGGGTGTTTTAAATATTGACTGACTATCATCAAGCTGCCCACTTAGGAAAAAATTTAAACTGTAACCAGTGCCTGCAACCTGGATCAGGTTGTCAGTCAACCTACCAGGGTAGTTACAAACAGCACAGGAACTAAATCATCAACATGTATTGATCACATCTTTACTAATGCTGCAGATATTTGCTTTAAAGCAGTATCCAAATCCACAGGATGTAGTGATTACAATATAATAGCCATATCTAGGAAAATTAAAGTTCCAAAGGCTGGGCCTAATATAGTGTATAAGAGGTCATACAATACGATTTGTTGTGATTCATATGTTGATAATGTAAAGACTATTTGCTGGTCTGTGGTGTGTAATGAGGAGCAACCAGACACTGCACTTGACGCATTTATGAAACTACTTATTCCAGTTACTAACAAGCACACACCCATTAAGAAAATGACTGTAAAAACTGTTAAATCCCCTTGGATTGATGACGAATTTTAAAATTGTATGGTTGAGAGGGATGAGACAAAAGGTATGGCAAATAAGTCGGGCAGCCCAACTGATTGGCAAACGTTCTGCAAATTAAGAAATCACGTGACTAAACTAAATAAAAATAAAAATAAACTACACTATGAAACAAAGATAAATTACGTAAAGAATGATAGTAAAAAGCTTTGGGGCACCTAAACAAAATTTTGGTGAATAAAACAACTTGGCTAATTCATTAATTGAATCAGATGGCTCATTCATCACAAAGCCCACTGACATCGCAAACTACTTTAATAACTTTTTCATTGGCAAGATAAGCAAACTTAGGGATGACATGCCAGCAACAAATGCTGACACTACACATCCAAGTATATCGGACCAAATTATAAAAGACAAGAATTGTACTCTTGGATTCCGTAAAGTCAGTGTGGAAAAGGTGAAACAATTATTGTTGTCTATCAACAATGACAAGCCACCGGGGTCTGACAATCTGGATGGAAAATTACTGAGGATAATAGCAGACGATATTGCCACTCCTATTTGCCACATCTTCAATTTAAGCCTACTAGAGAGCGTGTGCCCTCAGGCCTGGAGGGAGCTAAAGTAATTCCGCTATCCAAGAATAGTAAAGCACCCTTTACTGGTAGCCTAGTAGTTAGAGTGTTGGGCCAGTAACCGGAAGGTTGCTAGATTAAATCCCCAAGCTGGCAAAGTAAAATCTGTCATTCTGCCCCTGATCAAGGCAGTTTCTGTTCCTAGGCCGTCATTGTAAATAAGAATTTGTTCTTAACTGACTGGCCTAGTTAAATAAAAAATAAAATACTGGCTCAAATAGCCGACCAATCTGCATGTTACCAACCCTTAGTAAATTTCTGGAAAAAATAATGTTTGACCAGATACAAAGCTATTTCACAGTAAATGAACTGACAACAGAATTTCAGCATGCTTACAGGGAAGGACACTCAAGAAGCACAGCACTTCCACAAATAACGGGTGATTGGTTGAGAGAAATTGATGATGATTGTGGGGGCTGTCTTGTTAGACTTCAGTGCAGCTTTTGACATTATCGATCATAGTCTGCTGCTGGAAAAACGTGTGTTATGGCTTTACACCCCCCGCTATAATGTGGATAAAGAGCTACATGTCTAACAGAACACAAAGGGTGTTCTTTAATGGAAGCCTCTCAAATATAATCCAGTTAGAACCAGGAATTCCCCAGGGTAGCTGTTTAGGCCCCTTGCTTTTTCAATTTTTACTAACGACATGAGTAAAGCCAGAGTGTCTATGTATGCGGATGACTCAACACTATACACGTCAGCTACTACAGCAACTGAAATGACTGCAACACTCAACAAAGAGTTGCAGTTCGTTTCAGAGTGGGTGGCAAGGAATTAGTTAGCCCTAAATACTTCTAAAACTAAAAGCATTGTATTTGTAGCAAAACACTCTCTAAACCATAAGCTTTAACTAAATCTTGTAATAAGTCATGTGGAAATTGAGCAAGTTGAGATGACTAAACTGCTTGGAGTAACCCTAGATTGTAAACTGTCATGGTCAAAACATATTGATGCAGGAGTAGCTAAAATGGGAAGAAGTCTGTCGGTAATAAAGCGATGCTCTGCCTTCTTAACAGCACTATCAACAACGCAGGTCCTACAGGCCCTAGTTTTGTCGCACCTTGACTACTGTTCAGTTGTGTGGTCCAGTGCCACAAAAAAGGACTTAGGAAAATTGCAATTGGCTCAGAACAGGGCAGCACAGCTGGCCCTTGGATGTACACAGAGAGCTTATATTAATAATATGCACATCAATCTCCTGGCTGAAAGTGGAGGAGAGACTGACTTCGTCACCAATTTTATTGATGAGAGGTATTGACATGTTGAATGCTCCGAGCTGTCCGTTTGAACTACTCGGACACCCATTCATACCCCACAAGATATGCCACAAGAGCTCTCTTCACAGTCCCCAAGTCCAGAACACACTATGGGAGGCACACAGTACTACATAGAGCCATGACTACATGGAACTCTATTCCACATCAAGTAACTGACGCAAGCTGTAAAATTAGATTTAAAAACAGATAAAGAAACACCTTATGGAACAGCAAGGACTGTGAAGCAACACAAACATTTGCACAGACCACAACCACAACCTATTACACTCTGGCTGATCAGATAAGAGGTCTCCGCACGCGCACACACACACACACACACACACACACACACACACACACACACACACACACACACACACACACACACACACACACACACACACACACACACACACACACACACACACACAGAGACACGCACACACACACACACACACACACACACTATACATACACATGGATTTAGTACTGTAGGTATGTGGTAGTGGCGGAGTTCGGGCCTGAGGGCACACAGTGTGTTGTGAAATCTGTGAATGTATTGTAATGTTTTTAAAATTGTATCAACTGTCTTAATTTTGCTGGACCCCAGGAAGAGTAGTTGCTGCTTTGGCAGCAGCTAATGGGATTCGTAATAAATACAAATACAAATGTACGTACGGTCACTGTGGGGATGATATTGTCGATGCACTTATTAATAAAGCCGGTGACTTATATGGTAAACTCCTCATTGTTATCGAATCCCGAAACATATTCCAGTCTGTGCGAAACAGTCCTGTAGCTTAACATCCACTTCGTTGGACAACTTCCATATTGAGTATGTCACTGGTAATTACTGGCAAAAATGAGGTAAAACAGATTTCAGTTTCTCTGCAATAAAATCTACGGCCACGAGAAGCCTCTGGAGGTGCATTTTCTTGTTTGCTTATGGCCCTATGCAGCTCGTTAAGTGCGGTCTTAGTGCCATCATCGGTTTGTGGTAGTACTGTAAATAGACAGGTATGAAAAACATAGATGAACGCACTCTTGGTAAATAGTATGGTCTGCAGGTTATCATGAGATATTCTAACTCAGGCAAGCAAAAATTTGAGATTTAAGATTAGAAATTTTGTCCAAGTTTGTTCTCTCGTGATTGTACGTTCACCAATAGAACGGAGGGTAGAGGCAGTTTATTTGCTCGCCAATGTAGTCTCGTCAGGATGGCTTATTTGCCTCTCTTGCACCATGGCTTCCTCTTTCGAGTCTCGGGGCTTAAGACCTGATCCGAAGTAAGCTGAACGTACAGAGATGCCGACTCGTTGAAGTAGAAATTGTCATCCAAATCAAGGTTAGTGATTGCTGTACTGATGTCCAGAAGCTGTTTTCAGTCATAGGAAACGATGGCAGAGACATGTACCAAAAAAAACGTAAAAAACACATGAAATAGCATGATTGGTCATGAGCCCGTAAGGCGGCTGCTATCCACTGCAACGCAATCTTTGTCATGACGCCTCATCCTTTTTGTCTGAAGTCAGAATGCAACATTTTTATTTTTTTACACATATATTTATTAGTTTCAAATAGGACAATCAACAATTAAAGAAATACAAAGAATGCAACATTTTGTTTATGGAATACACTCCAGGATGTCCAACTGTCATGAATGTAAATTAACTGTGTTATTCATATTATCACAAAATCTATTAGGCTTCAATAGCGTTTGATTCTCTGGCTCGTGAAGAAAGGAATATCATTTTTTACTAGTATGTAATAAAAAGCATCTTGCAGTTTGAGACTATAACTTATGTTTTTACTCCCTCAATGACGCCTAGTAAAAAAATGTAAAAATCACACACACACACACACAGTGCCTTGCCTGTTCTCCCTCTCTCCTTTAGAAAGGATTGGTTGATGTAACACGACACATATTTTTCTCATCTGTGTGTTATCAAGTTGCGGTGCCGTCACACTGCTGATTAGCTGGGGGAATCAGAATCAGACTGAAGGGTTAGTCCTACGAGGGTGCGTCAATGTACTGACTTTCACTGTCAACATTTAAATTCACACCATTTTGAGTATTAAGTACAACTCTTGTTGGGCCATTCTATTTTAGTTATCAATATTGGCAGTCACAGAGGATTGCCTTTAAGTCAAATGATAAAATATGGTTGCTGATCAGTTTCAAATAGGGTTTAGAGTTGACCAAACTATCAATTTAGTCATCCCTAAGTCAGATTCCTTGAGTCAGTTCCTTTTCACAGAACCCTCCGCCCCCCCAAAAAAAGGATCCCCAGAGAGATTTAGAGTGTGTATAGCCATACAGCTTGACCCTCGTGCGAAAAGCATTAAGGACATGAGGTCGCTGCTCGGGAGGTTCTCTAGTCTCCCGTGACAGGCTGTCGCGCATATTTAATTGGGTTCTGGGTTCTTAGATTAGGAGTTCTGTCATCAGTACTGTAGCTAATTGACACATTCAGGAATCTGCTGATTTTAGATGTGGCTACGATTGTCAAATTGTTACATTGTTGTTATTAAAACCATATGTTCTATGCAGGAGACCCTTTCAATGGTTTAAAATGGATTTTAACCACATTTTTAACCACGTAAATAATTGGGTGAAATGTTTTGAAAGCTTGTGAAGATTTAACTCAGAGAACACTTGGAGAACAAAATATGTAAATGGAATCTTTAGTCTCAGCTGTTGTTTGTCAGTCAGAGGCTGAGCTAATATGATTTCCTCATCTTAATTCATCTAAATCAGGATTTCCTGAATTAAATTAATCCATTAATCTGCTTTAAGAGCTGATCTTATTACAGCATAATAAGCAGGATGCATTCTTCTTGATGCAACATAATTTGATCTATTCTCTTTGGAGCAGCAGCAATACAGCCCAACCCATAATATGCAGTATGTTACATATCTATTCATTTATTACTGCCAATGTTCCTGTTTTTCTTGGTTACCCGTTCCATCTCACACTACAGTATACGTGATGTGTAGACTCTCTGTCATCTGTGTTATGATTTATAACACATTCATAAATGGCAAAAAGGACAGTCAAAAAAATAAATCATAAGAATCAAGGTTTTGAAGTGTCTGTTATATCTATGAGATAAATCTCATTCAGCACAAAACTGATTGATATTGCATACTACTTTAATTTGAATTGTTTTTCAAACTTAGGCATGACATGCCAGCAACACACGAGGACACTACACATCCAAGTATATTGCACCAAATTATGAAAGACAAGCACTGTAATTTTGAATTCCTTAAGGTGAGTGTAGAAGAGGTGAAAAAAATGATTGATGTCTATCAACAATGCAAGCCACCGGGGTCTGACAACTTGGATGGAAAATTACTGAGGATAATAGTGGACGATATTGCCACTCCTATTTGCCATATTTTCAATTTAAGCCTACTAGAAAGTGTGTGCCCCCAGGCCTGGAGGGAAGCAGAAGTCATTCCGTTACCTAAGAATAGTAAAGCCCCCTTTACTGGCTCAAATAGCCAACCAATCAACTTTTTACCAACCCTTAGTAAACTTTTGGAGAAAAAATTTGTTTGACCAGGTACAATGCTATTTTACAGTAAACAAATTGACAACAGACTTTCAGCACGCTTATAGGGAAGGACATTCAAGAAGCACAGCACTTACAAAAATGACGGATGATTGGCTGAGAGAAATTGATAATAAAACAATTGTGGGGTCTGTCTTGTTAGACTTCAGTGAGGCTTTTGACATTATCGATCATACTCTGCTGCTGGAAAAACGCATGTGTTATGGCTTTATACCCCCTGCTATATTGTGGTTAAAGAGTTACATGTCTAACAGAACACAGAGGCTGTTCTTTAATGGAAGCATCTCCAACATAATCCAGGCAGAATCAGGAATTCCCCAGGGCAGCTGTCTAGGCCCCTTACTTTTTTCAGTCTTAACTAATGATATATCACTGGGTAAAGCCAGAGTGTCTATTTTGCGGATGACTCAACACTATACACATTGTCACAAATGTAGAGAGGAGTAGGTAGGAGGCAGTTGCAGGTTTAGAACTACTGAATTTATTAAAGCACTATATATAAAAGTGTGACGAAACCCAAAGTGCAAAATATTAAAGTACTCAGGAAATAGTAGGAGAGATTCCTCTCAGGAAAACAAGCAACATTTACAATGACTGATAAAGACAAATGACAGAGGGAGTATATATACAGTAATAGAGTGGGGATTGGAACCAGGTGTGTGTAATGATGACGAGACAAGTCCGGAGTTGATGAGTGAAGGGCGTTTGCCAGCAGCAGGTTCGGCAACAGCTAGAAGGTCGGCGACGCCGAATGCCTGAGCTGGACAGGAGGGAGAGCCAAAGCGAAGGCTGGTGTGATACACATCAGCTACTACAGCGACTGAAATGACTGCAACACTTAACAAAGAGCTACAGTTAGTTTCATAATGATTGGCAAGGAATAAGTTAGTCCTAAATATTTCTAAAACTAAGCATTGTGTAACCCTCTCACCAGGCTTGAATTTGACTCTCACGATATTAACTTACGAAGAGTATCTCAACAGCATGGGATGTTAGGTGAGAAGAACATCTCCAATAAGAATCCCTATTGTAAACTATCTAAGGTGTTGACAAATGGGGTATTAACTTCAGATGGAATGATTATAGATTTTTGTTATTGTATAAGGATATGCTTTCCCATGCATTAAATTAAATTGAAACAGGAAATGACTCCACCATGGCAACAGACATAAGGTTCCAAATGTGTATTACTCCATTTTCGAAGCACCACATCAAATTAAATAAACATAATAAACCCCAATAAGTCGTGTACAACCCATATCCAAATTATTTCAAGCTTGCTTAACCCATTGGCGCACGTTGGAGCTCCAAAAAAATGACGACACACATAAAGTTCCGAAAAACCCCACCGTTGTGGTTACTCACTACTCGTAGATATTCCCTCAGTGAAGTATGGCAGTTCCTTGCAGGTTTCCTCACAAGATCCACAGCAAGCACAGCTATCAATGCAGACAGTACTCTTTAGGAGTAACCGATATCCCATGGGAACATGAACTCGTTAATCTTTCCCAAGCAACTCTCTCTCGGTTTCACACGATGCTAGGCTAACCTCAAGGCTGTCCAATACCTCCACGATAAGAAGATAGCTTCAGTCTTTACTAAGTCTAAACAAAATTATAACAACTCTCTTATAAAATAAAATTGGTATTTCCCTTCAAAACTCGGTAGGTATGGGTTTTGTTCAATTTTTATCGTCTTCTGTTATAATTCTTCTTCACCAACGGTCATAATGTAATGGCCATCCTTTTCTCAACGTCTCTCTCCCTCTCTTTTTTCCCAGGCCTCCCGTTAACCAGGTCAACTCCCATTGTCCACAGCTTAACAAGCGACCTTATTGGTCAAAACTTAAACTTAAAAGTAAACCAACCTATTCACTTATACATTAAAGAAATATTTATTCGAAAGAAATGCATTAACAACATTACAATTCAGGACCAATTCAAACATTTTAAATATAATACCAATTAATTATAACAAAGAAACTCAATACTTGGTTCTAACAAGGGTATTACAATTGTATTTGGGACAAATCATTCACTAAACCCTAAACCTCAACTAAATATTGTAATAAATAATGTAGAAATTGAGCAAGTTGAGGTGACAAAACTGAGTAACCCTGGATTGTAAACTGTCATGGTCAAAACATATTGATACAACAAATCAAATTAAATCAAATTTTATTTGTCACATACACATGGTTAGCAGATGTTAATGCGAGTGTAGTGAAATGCTTGCGCTTCTAGTTCCGACAACGCGGTAATATCCAACGACTAATCTAACCTAACAATTTCACAACAATTACCTTATACACACAAGTGTAAAGGAATGAATAAGAATATGTACATAAGAAAAATATATGAATGAGTGATGGTATAGAACGGCATAGGCAAGATGCAGTGGATGGTATAGAGTACAGTATATACATATGAGATGAGTAATGTAGGATATGTAAACATATAAAAGTGGCATTGTTTAAAGTGGCTAGTGATACATTACATCAAGATGGCAAGATGCAGTAGATGGTATAGAGTACAGTATATACATATGAGATGAGTAATGTAGGATATGTAAACATATAAAAGTGTCATTGTTTAAAGTGGCTAGTGATACATTTATTACATACATTTTTCCATTATCAAAGTGGCTAGAGTTGAGTCAGTATGTTGGCAGCAGCCACTCAATGTTAGTGATGGCTGTTTAACAGTCTGATGGCCTTGAGATAGAAGCTGTTTTTCAGTCTCTCAGTCCCTGCTTTGATGCACCTGTACTGACCTCGCCTTCTGGATGATAGCGGGGTGAACAGGCAGTGGCTCGGGTGGTTGTTGTCCTTGATGATCTTTTTGGCCTTCCTGTGACATCGGGTGGTGTAGGTGTCCTGGAGGCAGGAAGTTTGCCCCCGGTGATGTGTTGTGCAGACCTCACCACCCTCTGGAGAGCCTTACGGTTATGGGCGGAGCAGTTGCCGTTCCAGGCGGTAGTGGGCTTGATCACCAACAATGACGAGACAGCCTACAGGGAGGAGATGAGGGCACTCGGAGTGTGGTGTCAGGAAAACAACCTCTCTCTCAACGTCAACTAAGCAAAGGAGATGATCGTGGACTTCAGGAAACACCAGAGGGAGCACCCCCCTATCCATATTGAAGGGACAGTAGTGGAGAAGGTGGAAAGTTTTAAGTTCCTGGGCGTTCACATCACAGACAAACCGAAATGGTCCACCCACACAGACAGCGTGGTGAGGAAGGCACAACAGCGCCTCTTCAACCTCAGGAGGCTGAATAAATTTGACTTGTCAACCAAAACCCTGACAAATTTTTACAGATGCACAATCGAGAGCATCCTGTCGGGCTGTATCACAGCCTGGTACGGCAACCGTCAACCGCAAGTCTTTGGCTTGTAGTGTGATATTGCTGAGAGGGTAGTGAGGTCTTCACAACACATCACTGGGGGCAAACTAACTACCCTCCATGACACCTACAGCACAGGAAGGACAACAACCACCCAAGCCACTACCTGTTCACCCCGCTATCATCCAGAAGGCGAGGTCAGTACAGACGCATCAAAGCTGGGACCAAGAGATTGAAAAACAGCTTCTATCTCAAGGCCATCAGACTGTTAAACAGCCATCACTAACTCAGAGAGGCTGCTGCCTACACTGAGACCCAATCACCTGCCACTTTAATAAATGGATCACTAGTCACTTTAAACAATGGCACTTTAAATAATGCCACTTTAATAATGTTTACATATCTTACATTACTCATATCACATGTATATACTGTATTTTATACCATCTATTGCACCTTGCCTATGCTGCTTGGCCATCGCTCATCCATATACTTACTTATATGTACATATTCTCATTCGCCCCTTTAGATTTGTGTGTATTAGGTAGTTGTTGGGGAATTGTTAAATTACTTGTTAGATATTACTGCACGGTCGGAACTGGAAGCACAAGCATTTCACTTCACACGCATTGACATCTGCTAACCATGTGTAAGTGACCAATAAAAATTGATTTGATTTGATTTTGACAAAACTGCACATTTTAGAGTGGCTTTTATTGTCCACACCACAAGTTGCATCTGTGTAATGATCATGCTGTTTAATCAGATTCTTGATATGCCACAGCTGTCAGGTGCATGGATTATCTTGGCAAAGGAGAAATACTCACTAACAGGGATGTAAACAAATTTGTGCACAAAATTTGAGAGAAATAAGATTTTCACGCATATGGAACATTTCTGGGATCATTTATTTCAGCTCATGAAACATGGGACCAACACTTTACATGTTGCGTTTATATTTTTGTTCAGTATATATACTACCAGTTGACAGAGTGAATTGATTGATCTTATTAGGAATTCAGAATGTTCTCCACCTAAATGGAATTAATTATTTTGTCCGACACATTGCAGTTGTAATGTCTTGTAATATCATTACACATCATCTTTACTTCATTAACTTCAGTACATAAATCTGAGGACTTTTGAAGGAAGTTTCGCCAGCCACATTAGTTTTGTCTCCGTTCGAAGGCAACATACAAGTTTACATAAAGCTGGTACAACATAACAGGAATAACTAGCGAACAACCCATTCATAGTCCAAATAGAGCAAACCCTAAAACTGACCCTAACCTTAACGAAACCCTCAATCCTAACCCTAACCTACGTTTAACCAATTAGGAAATGTAACATGTGTTCGCCAGCAAGTCACGTTCCTAAAGTTTTTCCAAGTTAATTGACTGCTACTGGATGGCTTGCATCAGATATCATGAGTATGGGGATACGCTCATGGGTCTAGTGTACAGGTGTGTTTGTGTAGCCTATGTATGAAGCCTGTCCCTAGGGCCTGTTTTCCATGTGGTCAAATGGTTGCTGTTTGTGTAGACTATGTTAAACATCATATATCATTCTGTATGAAAGCCTGTCCCTAGGGCCTGTTTTCCATGTGGTCAAATGGTTGCTGCTTTTAAAAGGATATATTATTCTCTGACTATATATGAGGATATCAAAATACCCGTTTTATATGGTTTATATGTCTCCCTCTCTGCGTTGTTCGTCTAACTTACGTCCAGTCTAGTATAATGGTTTCATCCCATTGTTAGTCTCTCCCTCCACCCAAAATGTGTGTTTACACAACTAATGAGCTTTTTGTTTCAGGGCCCAACCATTTTATCCTTTTTATTTATCCTTCAGTTTATATCATATTGGGTTGCGTAGCTATGCCGTCAAAACAAACAAAAACACAAGTATGTAAATGAGAGCGAGAGGGAACCTTTTCAACTCAATAAAGGACACTAACAATACTGAAATATAATGAGTGTTTCAATAAAGTTTGTGTTTACCCTATCTATAAATCGGATAGTATAAACTCGACGTTTATACTCTCAGTGGGAGGTGACCCAACTGTTATTTATGACTTCTATCATTTCACATTTTAGCCAATTCAATTGCAGTAATTCCATTACAGATTTTTCGGTATTTCATTACAGATTTGGTAACAGAATTACGAGTTTTAATAACTTAATAATTTATTTTAAAAAGTTGATCAGTAAAAACACTATTACAAATTGGTAGGTCCAACTTCTGTGAACGTTATCATCCCTCTTCATGACAGAAAGAAATGAGAAAACATCTTAAAAAATATGTGGGGTTTTGGTAATGGAATTACAAGGCACAAGGCAATGTTTCTTAAACTTACAGAAGGCAAATCATTTCTCCAAAATTAAATATATGTTGATATTATTTTCTGATAGATGTTGTCTAAGAGACGCCTTTTCCATCTGTTTGACCAGAAATCAAAACCTTGGCTTATTCAAATTTGTTAGGAGGAGAAATTGGTTGGAAAATGTATATATGCCAACATTTCACTAAATATAGACTCTTAACTTTCATTTGACATCCAATTTGACATGCTCCTATGAACATGGGTCCTTTTAGATTGAAATGCCAAAGGCAAACAAATGGACAAAGTTGATGTGAGTTGTTGTGGCCTCTCTCTCTCTCACATTAATGTCCTCTACTCCCATAAAGGTTAGAGAGATATCAGTTACAGAAAAATGACTATTTCTTTCTCATGGCTGTTTTATATTATTCCTACAACTTACAAGTGCCACAGTTTGTAAAATATGTGCACATAATTCAGACTGAAAGAGTCTGTGTACATAGTTGATTTCAAATGGACCGGTATCATTTATTCTGGGCAGGGTAAAAAAACGCATGTTAGTTTTTCAGCTGGAACTAATCCTTTTATGCCTCATAGACCGTGAATGCCAAGACTCAAGTCTTTTATTTGACTTTGCAGACTGAATTTACATGTAAGTTTCAATCTCAGTTGCAGGTCTAATTGAATGACCTTGACACGATTTAATCACTTAACATATGCATGCAGCTTTACCTGTCCATGTCAACAAGAGACAAAGCTTTTGTTGCACACAGGTACAAACACACACACACACACACACACACACACACACACACACACACACACACACACACACACACACACACACACACACACACACACACACACACACACACACACACACACACACACACACACACACACACACACACACACACACACACACACACTTCTGAAGGGGGAAAATGGTTATAATGAATTTAAGCTTCATCTATCTTGCATGTCGTTTGGATAATGCTATGGCAACAGCTGAAAACATTGCATGTTGATCACACTGTAAGTTGCATACAGTATTGATGTATATACAGTATGTACCCTGGCAACAGCAAGAGGCATTTAGGTTTAAAAAAAACAAACCGCAGCCCTTTACACTTGTACCCGTATACGGGTTGAAAATGGCAGATTTGGGCACTGAGACAGCGCCTAAAAGGGAACGTAGTGGCTGTACAATAATGCATGACGTCAGAGCTCAGGCTCACCTGTGAGTCCAAATGTGCACTTTACATTTCCATATCATAAAACTGATGTCATGTGATGGAACAGTTACAAGACGACATGGCGTCATACTCTGGGTTGTTCTGAAAAGAATGAGCCTATTTGTTTGTCTGTTGTGAAGAACATTTTCAGCTGAACACACACCTGAATGCACTCATGACTCCTTTCTATCTGCGCCAAAATTACAATCTGTTTTTCTGAATTGCATCGTGAAAAGCCTAACACTCTAAGATCATATTTTATAATTTAGCTAGTCATGTTGGCAATAGATCAAGCTTCCAAATACATTTTACACACCTGACCCAGATTGCAATTTACAATGGGCTGTTTTTGGATTATGTAAACAACAGCAGTAATTGTGTGATGGCGGGGATGCAGGGCTGTGTTCCAAACAAAACAACTATAAGTGTGCTTGCTCTAGTTCCTCAACGACACAGCTAGGAGCGATAAAAAAGCACATTATAGTTGAAGACTCTTCTTTGAGTCATAAATGTACATTTACGTTTCTTCAGAACTGTGAACACTTTGGAGAGGTGTGTGTCCACTTGGAGACACCAGTTAGACCTCTCACTCAAACCCTTGTCATTTATTTTGTCTTGTGTTGCACCTACCCAACATTTTCCAGGAATATTCTTATGTTACTGAATGTATCCAGAGTATTTTCAGAGTCTGTTATCCACAAATGCAATGAAAAGTACAGTAAATGTAAAATGCACATAAAATCAACATCGTAATGTTTGGATTCAGTCTTGTCAAGTGAACTGTTGTCCTCAACTTTGGTCTAATAATTTTCCCATAATCTCCAAACTGTTCTCTTTCGATTACAACATTTGAATTTAGTCCTATCCATATAGGCCAATTCCCATGAGTGTAATGTGCAATACAGCTGATTTAGAGATCCAGACTCATCATGAAATAGATAATAATTAGATAATACATAGATAATACATAGATAATACATAGATAATAAGTAGATAATAAGTAGATAATAAGTAGATAATACTTAGATAATATATAGATAATAATTAGATACTAAACCAGATGAAGAACAATCATAATGGCTTCTCTTTGTCAGACTCTGAAATAAGAAAAGTAATTTATTCGGAGATTGCAAAAACATGTGCCAGTTAGGGGCGCACCATGTTTTGTATATTGTACAGTACTTGCATATGGAGCACTATTCCAATCAATCAAATGGATTTATAAAGCCCTTTTTACATCAGCAAATGTCCAAAAGGGGCGGCAGGTAGTCTAGTGGTTAGAGCGTTGGGCAAGTAACCGAAAGGTTGCTGGATTGAATCCCCAAGCAGACATGGTAAAAATCTGTCGTTCTGCCCTTGAGCAAGGCAGTTAATCCACTGTTCCCCGGGCGCCAAATACATGGATGTCGATTATGGCAGCCCCCCAAACCTCTCTGATTCAGAGAGTTAAAGAGGGTTAAATGCAGAAGACACATTTCAGTTGAATGCATTCAGTTGTACAACTGACTAGGTACCCCCCTTTCCCAAAGTGCTATACAGAAACCCAGCCTAAAATCCCAAACAGCAAGCAATGCAGATGTAGAAGCACAGTGGCTAGGAAAAACTCCCCAGAAAGGCAGGAACCTAGGAAGAAACCTAGAGAGGAACCAGGCTCTGAGGGGAGGCCAGTCCTCTTCTGGCTGTGCCGGGTGGAGATTATAACAGCACATGGCCGTTAAGGCCAGATTGTTCTCCAAGATGACCTACAGAGTGAAATAATAGTGGTTGTAGAGGGTGCAACAGGTCAGTACCTCAGGAGGAAATATCAGTTGGATTTTCATACTTCCTATTGTTCCTATTGTTTCTAAAGTGGTGAAGTTCTTAATATGTTCAATAGTGTCTATAGGGAAAAGAGACCTGGTTGTGCCGCTTGCCACCCGTATGTTTGTCATCTTCTCGTCATTGTCAGTCTGGTGAAAAACAATGTAAATACGACCAGGTCTCTTTTCCCTATAGACACTGTTGAACATGTTAAGAACTTCCCCACTTTAGGGTGTCTGTCATTTAAATATTCATTGTCTCGTGTTGTAACAGGAAGTTGCTGTCGTGCGTGGAGAGTGGAGACATAGCTAAAGCTAGTGAATGCACAGAGGGATGAAAACGAATCAGTCTCTCTCTCTCTCTCTCTCTGTCTCTCTCTCTCTCTCTCTCTCTCTCTCTCTCTCTCTCTCTAGAGTGACAAAGCTCTTTAATTGCAGCCAGATCTCAGAGTTGCCAACATTCTTCTTAATGGTTTGCTACGTTGACGTCAGAGATGTGATAGAGGCGACAGTAAAGCAAGCGCCTCAGTTCGCATGAGAGAAAAAAATATCTTAACTTTTTATTTTTGCAGTTTTATTCCTTTATTCTGTTCTTCTCTGTTTAATTGCCAGCACGCCATGAGAACTTCAACCAGGCTGTTAAAAGCTAACTTAAGTCTAATTTGATCATTAGTTCAATTTCTTTGTGATTAATATAAATTAAATTAGGGTTTTATGGGTTATCTTGTTAACACACAGTTGGTCTGATGGAAATCAACAGAGATGAAACATTCTTATATTGGGTTTCAGATGTTTCATGTTGACGATGCTAAATAAACACACATTTTATCAATTTAATCAATTAGCCATTATGTGTTAGATGTCTATCATCTCTGTCCCTACAACAAACAAAAAAATGTTTGACCTACATAAATACTTGTGATATACACGTTCCCCAGTCACTGTTGAATCTTGTGTTATTAACATAATACCTGACTCAATGCCATTGAATTTATATAGACATAAATAAATAGTAATCAATTACGCACAAAAATAAATACACGGAAAGAAATAGTGTTTTCAAGACCATAAGCATCATTTGATGCACAGCATAACCAACACTAAAAACCACGTGCGTACTTGAATCATAGGGAGTGGATCTTTTAGAAGCCCCATGAGAAATGTGAGGGGGAATTCTTGTCATAGCATATAGAGCATTCTATGAATGTGACGCATCTTCTGGAAAGGAGAGATCATGTTTTCTTTTTACATGAAGTTGATTAGGCCAAATGCCTGTCTAAGTTTGCACACCCCACCACGGAGAGTGATAGCCTGGTCCCAGATCAGTTTCTATTGTTTAGCCAACTACTATGGTCTCCTATGGCTATACAGCACAAACAGATTTGGGACCAGGCTATGAGAGTGACCCAGGAACTATGAAAAGTTAGCCTGGAATCAAACTGAATTGTTCCATTTCCCTATAATTTCCTTTGTAAAGCATTACCATTCCGTTAGGATCCAGGCTAATGAAAATGATAGTATTTCTCTTATTTTGTCTTCCTCTAATATCCACACCTGGTTTGGATATAGAGGGATCACAGTGTCATGTCTCCCAATCAGATGATAATCAGTATCTGATTGACCCCTGAACTCCACTGTCTTCCCCCAGGGTCCTTCTCTTTAGTACACACCGTAGCGAAACGTTTTAGGGTCCTGTTCATTAGGACACATCGTAGCAAAACATTTTGTAATGGAAAATGCATTTCTTATTGGACAAGTTCAGGGAGTTCCTCCGTGTTTCAGTCTGTTTTCTTCTGTTTGGATCGAGTTCTATCATACTGAATGGACCTAGTGAACCTGACACCTTTTAGGAGGCCATAATAAAACAGCACCGTGAACGCTGTGTTCAGTATATGTGATTATGCCTCATTAGAGATGAGAACATTTGGACACGTCTTAAATTTGGTGTGAGGAACTATTATCAGGCGGTCGATTGGTGATTGGGTGTACGCTGGATACATATTCCATTGTTGATCATGAGGTGTGTGTACATGGGATACATTTTCCGTTCTTTATCAAGAAGGGTTGGTCAGGTAGAGTTGCAGAGAAGATTATTCATCTGGATGTTTCACCTCTCCTGCATAGTGATATTACTAGGACCTCGAGTTTTACCTCTCCTGCATAGTGATATTACTAGGACCTCGAGTTTTACCTCTCCTGCATAGTGATATTACTAGGACCTCCAGTTTTACGTCTCCTGCATAGTGATATTACTAGGACCTCCAGTTTTACCTCTCCTGCATAGTGATATTACTAGGACCTCCAGTTTTACCTCTCCTGCATAGTGATATTACTAGGACCTCCAGTTTTACCTCTCCTGCATAGTGATATTACTAGGACCTCGAGTTTTACCTCTCCTGCATAGTGATATTACTAGGACCTCCAGTTTTACCTCTCCTGCATAGTGATATTACTAGGACCTCGAGTTTTACCTCTCCTGCATAGTGATATTACTAGGACCTCGAGTTTTACCTCTCCTGCATAGTGATATTACTCGAACCTCCAGTTTTACCTTTCCTGCATAGTGATATTACTAAGACCTCGAGTTTTACGTCTCCTGCATAGTGATATTACTAGGACCTCGAGTTTTACCTCTCCTGCATAGTGATATTACTAGGACCTCCAGTTTTACCTCTCCTGCATAGTGATATTACTAGGACCTCCAGTTTTACCTCTCCTGCATAGTGATATTACTAGGACCTCCAGTTTTACCACTCCTGGGGCCCTAATGATAGGACATCGTGGGTTCTAGTGCTGCTCATTGCATTTGAGTGACAGGTTACATCATGTCCCCTTCACATGATAATAATCATAATCAAACAGGACTTTGCTCCTTCTCCTGGACAGTGCTAACTGCTTACATGTCCGTGTTTCCACAATGACATACTGACTGGTTGAAAACTGTAGTCCAAACCCCTGGTGTGAAACTTTTGTTTCCAATACTAATGTGACTTCAAAATCTATCTGCTCTTATAAAGCAGTGTGCCATTGTCCTGACGTCACTGGAATGGTCTGAAGCCACTCAACTGGAGCAGGGAGTCTTGTTTGGTAAACACTCCTTTAGAAACCATGCTGATCAAAATGTGGCCGAAGCTCATTGCCAGAATGAATATGAGGTTAATGATATGGTTTGGCTCCCTGCCAGGGCCTATTGATCAAATGTGGATTTCTCCAGCTTTATTGTCTTAATGAGAACCATTCGCTGGCTGAGGAGTTTTTGAGCAGAGCAGAGTGGATATGGTTCAGCCTGGAACTATTCTGCATATTTTCTCCCTGTTAACATAGGATATGAAGCATTGTCCGATACGAGATTTTTGATACCAGAATTGCTATCTGATTGAGGGCTTCAACCTTGACCAGGCCAACTACAATATATGAATAATGTTGCATATATTTTGCATGGCAGTAGTATGGAATTAGAATCTTCGCCAAACTGCCACCATTAGTTTTAATCCACGTTTCGTATTACCAAGAACATACAGTAGAACAAACGTGGGGTTATTTAGCGACTTAAGTCAAAATAAATTAACAACAACGTTTCTCAAATTTTGTGGACTTATTGACTAAGGATTTCCTTCAAATATAGAGCTCTCAGGCTTGGAAGTGTGACAGAGGTTGATCGGTGAACCATACTTGTGCATTTGCCTCATAGCTGAACACGTGGGTTAGCTCCCCGAACTAATCCCTTAGTTTTACAACAGAGGGCTAACACAGTCTTGTAAACCGGAGTTAGAACCCAATTGGTCACATTAGTACTATTTGAGTACCTATTCAAGGTTGTGTGCTCTTACTGTAAAGTCAGATAAGTGTTTTAGAAGGTTGAATGCAACACTGAATGTTTAAATGTTTTTTCTGTAAGAGAAGAAAACGTATTCTGGAATTAATGCCTAGTCTTTAGTTCAGTGCACGAACCCAATTGTTACATTAGTAATGTGTAAGCTAGGGATAGGGGTTTGAAATCATTTCCCTTTTCTAATAGTATCATGTTTTTTGCAACTTACGTTTTTTTTTTTTACCCTGAGCACTGCTGCATGAGGGAGAGAGGCTGGCTCTCTATTGCTGCGGAGGTGCCGGTGTGTGATCAGATGGGAGCCAGAGGACGGAGGGAGAGAGAGAGAGACACAGCCAAGGCAACTCGGCTACAGCCAAGACTAGCTAACTTGTAGCAGCCACAATGTTATTTATCATCCCATATGTATGTCTTGACTGGAGTAGCCTAGAGAAGCTAACTAACTAGCTAGCTAAGCTAGCCATCTATAGCTAGCTAGGCTAATTGAGGCCACATGCTGCGCTTCCACGACCCTAAAACATTGTGTCAAGCTGGCAGGATGTCCTTTGGGTGGTGGACCAAAAACTGTTTTTTAGAAATTTTACTCAGTAATTTGTTGAAGCACCTTTGGCAGCGATTACATCCTCGGGTCTTCTTGGCTATGACTCTACAATCTTGGCACACCTGTATTTAGGGAGTTTCTCCCATTCTTCTCTGCAGATCCTTTCAAGTTCTGTTAGGTTGGATGGGGAGCGTCGCTGCAAAGCTATTTTCATGTATCTTCAGAGATGTTCGATCAAGTTCAAGTCCGCACTCTGGCTGGGCCACTCAAGGACATTCAGAGACTTGTCCCGAAACCACTCCTGTGTTGTCTTGGCTGTGTGCTTAGGGTTGTTGTGTTGTTGGAGGGTGAACCTTCACCTCATCCGAAGTCCTGAGCGTTCTGGAGCAGGTTGTCATCAAGGATCTCTCTTTACATTGCTCCGTTCATTTTTCCCTCCATCCTGACTAGTCTCCTAGTCCCTGCTGCTGATCAACATCCCCACAGCATAATGCTGCCACCACCATGCTTCACAGTAGGGATGGTGCCAGGTTTCCAGATGTGACACTTGGCATTCAGGCCGAAGAGTTCAATCTGGGTTGCATCAGACCAGAGAATCTTGTTTCTCATGGTCTGAGAGTCCTGTAGGTGCCTTTTGGCAAACTCCAAGTGGGCTGTCATGTGCCTTTTACTGAGGAGTGTCTTCCGTCTGGCCACTCTACCATAAAGGCCTGATTGGTGGAGTGCTGCGGAGATGGTTGTCCTTCTGGAAGGTTTTCCCATCTCCAAAGAGGAACTCTGGAGCTCTGTCAGAGTGACCATCGGGTTCTTGGTCACCTCCCTGACCAAGTCTCTTCTCCCCCGATTGCTCAGTTTCGCAGCCAGCTCTAGGAAGAGTGTTGGAGGTTCCAAACGACCATTTAAGAGTGATGGAGGCCACTGTGATCTTGGGGACCTTCAATGCTGCAGACATTTTTTGGTACCCTTCCCCAGATCTGTGCCTCGACACAATCCTGTCTTGGAGCTCTATGGACAATTCCTTCTACCTCATGGCTTGGTTTTTGGTCTGACATGCACTGTAAACTGTGGGACCTTATATAGACAGATGTGTGCCTTTCCAAATCATGTCCACAGATGGACTCCAATCAAGTTGTAGAAACATCTCAAGGACGATCAATGGAAACAGGATACACCTGAGCTCAATTTCGTGTCTCATAGCAAAGGGTCTGAATACTTATGTAAATAAGGTATATCTGTTTTTTATTTTGAATACATTTACAAAAATGTCTAAAAAGCTGTTTTAGCTTTGTCGTTATGGGGTATTTCTGATGTCATTATGGGGTATTGTGATGTCATTATGGGGTATTGTGATGTCATTATGGGGTATTGTGATGTCATTATGGGGTATTGTGTGTAGATTGATGAGGATTTTTTTTTTATTAAACCATTTTAGAATAAGGCTGTAACTGTCACGTCCTGACCATAGAGAGATCTTATTTTCTATGGTAGAGTAGGTCAGGGCGTGACTGGGGGGGGGGGGGTTATCTAGTTTATTTAGTTCTATGTTGTTTGGTTCTAGTTTCTTTTTTCTATGTTGGGGTTTTTGTGTGATCCCCAATTAGAGGCAGCTGGTCATCGTTGTCTCTAATTGGGGATCATATTTAAGTAGTTGTTTTTCCCACCTGTGTTTGTGGGAGATTATTTTGAGTTAGTGCATGTAACACCTCTGTCATCACGGTTTGTGTTTTGTTTATAGTTTGTTGTTTGTCTTGCATAGTTTCACATTAAAATACAAAAAAATGTGGAACGATACCCACGCTGCGCTTTGGTGTCCTTCCTACGACTGTCACGGTTGTCGTTGGTTAAGGAGGACCAAAACGCAGCAGGTATGTGTAAGCTCATCTTGAGGTTTATTGACTCCAAAATGAACACCAAAAATAACAAAAAGAGAACGAACGATCAACACACAGTCTGGCAAGGCACAAGGCTAAACTCAAAACAATCTCCCACAATTAAACAGACAAACACACCCAACTAATATAGGACTTCCAATCAAAGGCAACACCACACAGCTGCCTTCAATTGGAAGTCCACCCCAATTAACCAAACATAGACATACAACTAACTAGATCAACATATAAATACGTGAAACTCAAACAGTGCCCAAAAACCCCGGAATACTAAATCAAATGCCCTTACAACAAAAACACCACCCTGAACCACATAAAACAAATACCCTCTGCCACGTCCTGACCAAACTACAATACCAATTAACCCTTATACTGGCCAGGACGTGACAGTACCCCCCCCCCCTTAAAGGTGCTAACCCCGGAAGCACCTTAAGAAAAACAACCCCAAACAACAACAAAACAAAAATTCCCCCCTACTAAAGGGAGGGAAGGGAGGGTGGCTGCCGTCAACGACGGCACTGTGCTACACCCCCCCTCCCCAACCCACCTATATCTGGAGGTGGCTCCGGTTCTGGCCGTTCCAGGCAGTCGGGCCGCTCGGGCAGCTCGGGGCAGTCTGGCCACTCTGGCAGCTCGGGGCAGTCTGGCCACTCTGATATCTCCGGGCAGTCTGGCCACTCTGACATCTCCGGGCAGTCTGGCCACTCTGACATCTCCGGGCAGTCTGGCCACTCTGGCAGCTCCTGACTAGTGGGTGGCTCTGGCGACTCTTCACTGACGGGCAGTTCTGGCGACTCTTGACTGACATGCAGTTCTGGCGACTCTTGACTGACGGGCAGTTCTGGCGATTGTTGACTGGCGGGCAGCTCTGGTGACTGTTGACTGGCGAGGCTGGGTTTACGCACTAGATGCCTTATGCGTGGTGCTGGTACTGGGCGTACCAGACTGGGAACACGCACCTCCAGGCTAGTGCGGGGAGCGGGAACAGGACGAGTCGGACTGGGCTGACGTACTTCCGGGTCCGCACGAGAGACAGGAGCTGGAAACCCAGGGCTATGGAGGCGCACAGGCGGTCTTGATCTTACCTCCTGCACAACCCGTCCTGGCTGGATGGAACTAGTAGCCCTGCACGAGCGGGGTGCTTGTACAGGGCGGACTGGGCTGTGCAGGGGCCTGATGGTAGCCGTGCGTAGAGCGGGAGTTGGGTAGCCTGGTCCTCGGAGGCGTACCGGCGACCAGATGCGCCGCGCAGGCATCCTCCTACCAGGCTGGATGCCCGCTCTAGCACGGCACCTGCGAGGGGCTGGAATAACGTGCACCGGACTGTGCGTGCGTATGGGTGAGATAGTGCGCTCCTCAGCGAAACATGGCGCTCTCCACCTCATACGCTCCTCCATATAACCACGGGTAGCTGGCTTCCGGCTCTTCCTAGGCCTAGCCAAACTACCCGTGTGCCCCCCCCAAAAAAATATTGGGGGTGCCTCTCGTGCTTCTCCCTCAGCGCTTCCAAGGCCTCGTACCTCCGCCTCTCTGCCTTGGCTGCCTCAATTTCCTCCCGTGGGGGACGGTACTCCCCAGCCTGGTGCCAAGGTCCAGCCCCGTCCAGAACTTCCTCCCAGGTCCATCTCTCCCGCCAGTCCAACTCGAAATCCCCTCTCCTCTGTTGCTTGGTCCTTAGTTGGTGGGAGATTCTGTCACGGTTGTCGTTGGTTAAGGAGGACCAAAACGCAGCAGGTATGTGTAAGCTCATCTTGAGGTTTATTGACTCCATAATGAACACCAAAAAGAGAACGAACGATCAACACACAGTCTGGCAAGGCACAAGGCTAAACTCAGAACAATCTCCCACAATTAAACAGACAAACACACCCAACTAATATAGGACTTCCAATCAAAGGCAACACCACACAGCTGCCTTCAATTGGAAGTCCACCCCAATTAACCAAACATAGACATACAACTAACTAGATCAACATAGAAATACGTGAAACTCAAACAGTGCCCAAAAACCCCGGAATACTAAATCAAATGCCCTTAAAACAAAAACACCACCCTGAACCACATAAAACAAATACCCTCTGCCACGTCCTGACCAAACTACAATACCAATTAACCCTTATACTGGCCAGGACGTGACAACGACGAACGTAACAGTAACGTAACAAAATGTGGAAAAAGTAATGGGTTCTGAATACTTTCCGAGTACACAATATATAGGTCCAAATAAATATAAATGTATATAAACATTTATATATTTGACTTTTCTCGTTCTGATATTTGTGTGTGTATTATTTTGTATTGTTAGGTATTACTGTACTGTTGGAGCTGGAAACATAAGCATTTTGCTACACCTGCGATAACATCTGCAAAATATGTGTACGTGACCAATAATCAGATTGATTTGATTTGTTTACTCGTTGTAACCTACTCCTTCTCATTTCACTCACTTTTAATTCCATCGTTTTATTCCATCTTGCATTGCTTTAGTGAACTCTCACTCCACTTGCTACACATTGAGCCTTTTCTTCCCCTTGATTGGCCAACATAAACAACAAGCTACACAATAAGCTACACAGGTGAAAACTGTAGTCCAACTCAATTAAAACGTTTGTTGCTTTGTTAATAAGTTGAAATATATCCTTATACGTAACAATGTCACATGGATATTTTAAGTTAATTTTGAAAAAGGCATTTTTAAAACCTTTACCGCTCTTTCTCCCCAATTTTGTGATATCCAATTGGTAGTTACAGTCCTGTCCCATTGCTGCAATTCCCCTACGGACTCGGGAGAGGCGATGGTCGAGAGTCATGCGTCCTCCAAAACACTGCCAAGCCGCACTGCTCGCTAACCCGGAAGCCAACGCACCAATGTGTCTGAGGAAACACTGTCTAGCTGGTGACCAGAGTCAGCTTGCAGGCACCCGGGCCACCACAAGGAGTTGCTAGAGCGCAATGGGACAAGGAAACCCCAGCCGGCCAAACTCTCCCCTAACCCGGTCGACGCTGGGCCAAAAACCTCCACTAACCCGGACATCGCTGGGCCAAACCCTCCACTAACCCGGACGACTCTGGGCCAAACCCTCCCATAACCCGGACGACGCTGGGCCAAACTCTCCCCTAACCCAGACAACGCTGGGCCAAACCCTCCACTAACCCGGACGATGCTGGGCCAATTGTGCACCGCCTCATGGGTCTCCCGGTCACGGCCGGCTGTGACACAGCCTGGGATCTAACCCAGGTCTGTAGAGAAGACTCAAGCCACGGCAATGCAGTGCCATAGACCGCTGTGCCACTCGGGAGGCCTAGAAAAATCATTTTCAGTGTTAAAATAGGCCTATCATTTTTTATTATATTTTTGCTGAAATGTATACTCACACAAGTATTGAAATATGAATGTATGTTCGGATATTCAAATATTCAAATAACCGTGCACATCCCAGGTTTAAGCCATTATCAAAGCTGAGTCAACTGTTGAGTCAGATGAAAAGTAGTAGAGGAGGCTGGATGCGACATACAGAAACTAAACGACTTAATGCTGTTCCTTTCTCTAAGAGACCGCAACATCTGGAGATAATCTATAGGGCAGTTCCATTATGTTACCACTGGGCCTGACAGCCAGGAGGATGGAGTAACTCCCCCAACACAAACAAAGCCAGGATTACACACGCCAAATGGAGGGAATTATCTATCAAAACATAAACATAATCACTCAAATCACTCCATACTACATGAATTTTCAAAGACAAATACAGTGAGCTCCAAAAGTATTGGGACAGTGACACATTTTTGGTTGTTATGGTTGTTTACTCCAGCTCTTTCGATGTTAAATGATATAATGATTGTGAGGTTAAAGTGCAGACTGGCAGCTTTACTTTGAGGGTATTTTCATCCATATCAGGTGAACCGTTTAGAAATTACAGCACCTTTTGTACATAGTCCCCCCCATTTTAGGGGACTGTTGGAGCTCAGTGTAGCTCTTCATTAATTCCTGTCTCTCGTTGTGTGACAAATAGAGGACACTGTTGTTTTGCTACAGTGAAACAAAACATACAGTATCTAAACTTAACTAACATGACAATGTGTATAGAATTATAGATTTTTAACATCGAAAATGCTTGTAAAAAAATATATAATTATAATCGAATAGCTGTAAGTGACGTTAGTCAATAGTTTCATAATTACAATTATCATAATTTTTCATGGATTGTCTGACAGCAGTTGCATCCAAGTCTCCAAAAGAATACAGTACAGTTCAGTTGAACTTTATGTTGGTGTTTTATTGCGATGCAGACTGCAGACTTCATTTGGAGCCTGACAGAGAGAGGTGGGAGTTAGCTAGCTGGATGACGCAACAGAGAGAGTTAAGTTCCTGCCATGAGCTTAGAGGTAACATGATTTGTCAAGTCTCTCTCTCGCTCTCTCTGTTCTCTCTAGCTCTCTCTTTTCGTTCTCTCTCTGTTCGCTCTCTCTCTCCTCTCTCTCTGCTCTCTCTCTCTCTCTCTCTCTCTCTCTCTCTCTGTTATCTGTCTCTCTCTGCTCCCTCTTTTCTCTCTCTCTCTATGTTCTCTCTCTGTTCTCTCCTTCTCTCTCTCTCTGTTCTCTCTCTCTCTCCTTCTCTCTCTCTCTGTTCTCTCTCTCTCCATGGAGTCTCGATGGAGTCTCCACTCAACACTGTATACCCTCACTGGAATGGAGGTTTCCAGCCCTGGAGTCTCCACTCAACACTGTATACCCTCACTGGAATGCCAAAGAGCTGTCTCTTTAAGACAAGAATTCAGAAACAGTTGTTTTGCATGAACAAAGCTATTTTCACGCGGTTTAGTTGATAGCCGAAGACCGTAGGCTTCATCCAGTATGTATCCACAGGGATACCAGGTTTAAGATTACTTACTTACTCTGTAAAGTTAAATATGGCCATCCATCCATCCATCCACCCATCCAAGGATCTTAATGTAACCAAAAATCCCCAAGGTCAACATTGATTACACAGCTGAGTCTCGAGTTGGATTCTAGTTTCCATTGTTATGATTAAAAGGAATGGGGGGGGGGGAGGGGGGACGACACACAGAGCTAAACTGTGAATAGTGATTTAACTTCTTCACTTTGTGTTATATACAGTTTGTAGCTGTCAGCCATGGTGGCACAAAGCTTTATTTATCAACACATCGTCAATTCTCTCAGACATAAACCTAGACTAAAGGATACAGGAACTTTGACCTCTCACTCTCTGCTTGCTCTAACTAGTGGTGTCACTGTAATATTTATCTGCTGGCAGAAACAGTGAAAAACAAGCTATCTATCTGTGTGTGTGTGTGTGTGTGTGTGTGTGTGTGTGTGTGTGTGTGTGTGTGTGTGTGTGTGTGTGTGTGTGTGTGTGTGTGTGTGTGTGTGTGTGTGTGTGTGTGTGTGTGTGTGCGCGTGCGCGTGTGTGCATGTGTGCGTGCGCGTTTGTGTGTGTGTGGCTGATTCCAGGACGAGGGATTTGGACACACAGCTGCCTCCCAGCCCAGCCGCCCGCTCTGTACTGTCCCCTGCCAGAGGGATGTTGTCGTACGCACTCCACATGCCTCCGGTGGTCTCTTGATGACATCACAGGCTGATGTCATCCAGACAGGCGTGGTCTGATGGAGAGAGAGAGAAAGGGATGGAGGCAGGCAGCTGAGCTCACTGGACTTGAGTTAGAGCAGGGTGGAAGTATGCGTACACACAGCATTTATAGCAGGGTGAAAGTATGCACTGACTAACTGCAGCTCCCCAGACCTTAGAGCGCTAAGGGCTTGGGGTTGGACAGGGCCTTATTGCGTTGGAGGAGGAGAAAACATAGCATGATATCACCGGTGGCCTTGCCGGTGTTTTCCCTAACGCCTGTCAAAATAAGGACATTTCTTCACCATGTTTCTCTCATCACCTCAGCGGGATACATTTTAACTTAGTTGTTTATCAGACTTTTGGTCATATTTTGGACAATTGACAAATTACACCAGATGTCATTCGCTTTAGGCCGGGGATACATTATTTATAAAAACTTGTTTTTACTGTACCCAACTAGCACTCAATAACTAAATGTAAGTCTTATTTTGGGTGTTCTTGTCCCTTCCCAGAGGCAGAGGACTGACATAGTTACCCTTGAAAATGCTCTGTCAAATTTTACCTTTCCCTCCTACACCTGAAATCCCATAGTTCAATTAGAAAGTTTAGCAAAGTCACTCCAGCGAGGTTATCTAATCTGTCATGACTTTTCCATATGGGTCATTTGAGTGGAGGGGGGAGTCAAATTCCTTTGTTAGTGACTTCTTGAACTTGTGTTTATTGGTTGGACTTTGGTTGGCCTCCTCCTTCTCCTAGGCAGTCAATGAAAACCCATCAATGGTTAAAGGGATACATTGTGATTGTATCTACTTCCCCAGATTCAGATGAACTCGTGGATACCATTTTTGTTTATCTGCATCCAGTATGAAGGAAGTTAGAGGTAGTTTCATGAGACAATGCTAACTAGCGTTAGCGCAATGACTGAAAGTCGACAGAAACCGCTTTCATGCCAACTGTTCACATAGATTTCCAGTCATTGTGTTAACGCTAATTAGCAATTGCGCTAATGCTAGTTAGCAGCATTAGATACATAAAAATGGTATCCACAAGTTAATCTGACTCTGGGGAAAATCCCAAACTATCCCTTTACGAGTTATGACCCTGTTGTTTACATTGATGCTATCATGGCAACACCATGGATAAAGGACATGACTGAGCATTAAATGGTGGGGAACTATGTACAGCTTTATCGTAGGAATGCATGGAACTACAATATACCAGCAGGTAAGTACTTATGTGGACTATCCTGTTTGTCTAGAGAACAAAATTATAGGTTTTATCAGTGTCACAGTTTAGAGTAGTCAATATGCTACCTTGGACCTTGGAAATGCTGTATGATAGTAACTTCAAGGCTGTTAATACAGTTTCTGGAGTTTCAAGTCATGGACCAAGCCACGTAATGTGATGTGATGTGTGTGTGTGTGTGTGTGAGTGTGTGTGTGTGTGTGTGTGTGTGTGTGTGTGTGAGAGGTGTGTGTGTGTGTGTGTGTGTGTGTGTGTGTGTGTGTGTGTGTGTGTGTGTGTGTGTGTGTGTGTGTGTGTGTGTGTGTGTGAGTGTGTGTGAGTGTGTGTGTGTGTGTGTGTGTGTGTGTGTGTGTGTGTGTGTGTGTGTGTGTGTATTCACATGACTGAGTTCACACCACTTATTGCAGAGGGTTGACCACAACTGTTGGTCATGTTATTTCAGAGAAGAGAAAGTCTAGACGGGAATAAATATCATGTCATAGAGTCTCAATGTTGAAATCTTGGGAGTAGCCTTATGAATGATACTCCTCAGGTTTAAAAAAAAATCTGAAAAAGGAGTGAAAACAAACCAATCTCATTGTCCCATTGCCACTACAAACTAAACCAGTCATTTTAAAGGAGGATTGGACCACATTTTACTGCATTAGTGTCGGAAATGGGATGGCGCTATTGCGAGACCATCGCAGAGAGTTGGGGTGTTGTAGACAAGGATGCAATCCTGTTGTTTGACAAACATACAATACATTTACCGTATAACTACAATTGAAGAGTTTCATTCAAAAATGCTTTATATCTATTTTCAGAAATGTTGTTAAATTTGTTTTTATTGTTCAAAAGAAATGATGAAAGAGACTGGTGTGTTTTTTCACTATCTAATCATGGCATGGGGTTGTTCAATGACAGACATGTATTTGTTTAAAATCTATCACTTGATGGTTTCATTTCAGAGAGACAAATATTCATGTTTTCTTTTGCAAAACGCTGTACAGTATATCCGCCACTCTCAGAGAAATGAGCAGTACTGCTAGGTTTTATCCAGTCATATGTAATATGAGATCTGTATTTAAAACATTTACCCATGACATTTTAGTCATTTAGCAGATGCTCTTATCCAGAGTGACTTACAGTAAGTGCATTCATCTTCAGATAGTTAGGTGAGACGACTACATATCCCATTCAAATATACAGGAACATTCCAATCCAGTTGTAAAAAAAACCCTTCTAAAATCAATTCATGAAAATCTGAGAACATTCATATTTTACACACACATGAAGGTATCTGTAAGCAATCATTTACGATGGATATAGCGTTTTGGAAATAAACTATTTAATTGCTATTAATATTATACACGCAAAGCACATTGGCGGGGATTTCTCTGAATGTGTTGCACAATGAATTCCTCTCTGTAAGCAAAAACAGGAACTGTCTGGAATAGAAACTCTATGGTTAATGTGGTATTTCAGGAAGATCGCTGTGTTCCTGGGCTTGCCATGCCTTCACCCCCCTGTATATATGTAGGGCTGTCTGTCCTCTCCCCTCTGTATATATGTAGGGCTGTCTGTCCTCTCTGTATATATGTAGGGCTGTCTGTCCTCACCCCCCTGTATATATGTAGGGCTGTCTGTCCTCACTGTATATATGTAGGGATGTCTGTCCTCTCTGTATATATGTAGGGATGTCTGTCCTCTCTGTATATATGCAGGGCTGTCTGTCCTCTCCCCTCTGTATATATGTAGGGCTGTCTGTCCTCACTGTCCAAACCCAGCCAACTAGTAACACTGTAGAAACTAAATACATTACAAAGGAACGTCTTGATTAGTGTTATGTTAGCTAGCTACAAAGTTGCTTTTGTATCATGACAAGGTGTAGTACTGAAACTATCGAGGTCACCTAGCCAGCTACACCTAGCCAGCTACACGGTCAAACAAAGTCAACAACGCAGCCACTGCTAGCTAGCCTACTCCACCAGCCAGCAGTACTGTATCATTTTCGTCATTTTAGTCAATAAGATTTTTTGCAACGTAAGCTTAACTTTCTGAACATTCGAGACGTGTAGTCCACTTGTCATTCCAATCTCCTTTGCATTAGCGTAGCCTCTTCTGTAGCTTGTCAACTATGTGTCTGTCTATCCCTGTTCTCTCCCCTCTGCACAGGCCATACAAACGCTTCACACCGCGTGGCCGCTGCCACTCTAACCTGGTGGTCCCAGCGCGCACGACCCACGTGGAGTTCCAGGTCTCCGGCAGCCTCTGGAACTGCCGGTCTGCGGCCAACAAGGCTGAGTTCATCTCAGCCTATGCTACCCTCCAGTCCCTAGACTTCCTGGCGCTGACGGAAACATGGATCACCACAGATAACGCTGCTACTCCTACTGCTCTCTCCTCGTCTGCCCATGTGTTCTCGCATACCCCTAGAGCATCGAGCCAGCGGGGTGGTGGCACTGGAATCCTCATCTCTCCCAAGTGGACATTCTCTCTTTCTCCCCTGACCCATCTGTCTATCTCCTCATTTGAATTCCATGCTGTCACAGTTACCAGCCCTTTCAAGCTTAACATCCTCATCATTTATCGCCCTCCAGGTTCCCTTGGAGAGTTCATCAATGAGCTTGACGCCTTGATAAGTTCCTTCCCTGAGGATGGCTCACCTCTCACAGTTCTGGGTGACTTTAACCTCCCCACGTCTACCTTCGACTCATTCCTCTCTGCCTCCTTCTTTCCACTCCTCTCCTCTTTTGACCTCACCCTCTCACCTTCCCCCCCTACTCACAAGGCAGGCAATACGCTTGACCTCATCTTTACTAGATGCTGTTCTTCCACTAATCTCATTGCAACTCCTCTCCAAGTCTCCGACCACTACCTTGTATCCTTTTCCCTCTCGCTCTCATCAAAAACTTCTCACTCTGCCCCTACTCAGATGGTATTGCGCCGTCCCAACCTTCGCTCTCTCTCTCCTGCTACTCTCTCCTCTTCCATCCTATCATCTCTTCCCTCTGCTCAAACCTTCTCCAACCTATCTCCTGATTTTGCCTCCTCAACCCTCCTCTCCTCCCTCTCTGCATCCTTTGATTTTCTCTGTCCCCTATCCTCCAGGCCGGCTCGGTCCTCCCCTCCTGCTCCGTGGCTCGACGACTCACTGCGAGCTCACAGAACAGGGCTCCGGGCAGCCGAGCGGAAATGGAGGAAAACTCGCCTCCCTGCGGACCTCGCATCCTTTCACTCCCTCCTCTCTACATTTTCCTCTTCTGTATCTGCTGCTAAAGCCACTTTCTACCACTCTAAATTCCAAGCATCTGCCTCTAACCCTAGGAAGCTTTTTGTTACCTTCTCCTCCCTCCTGAATCCTCCTCCCCCTCCCCCCCTCCTCCCTCACTGCGGATGACTTCGTCAACCATTTTGAAAAGAAGGTTGACGACATCCGATCCTCGTTTGCTAAGTCAAGCGACACCGCTGGTCCTGCTCACACTGCCCTACCCTGTGCTTTGACCTCTTTCTCCCCTCTCTCTCCAGATGAAATCTCGCGTCTTGTGACGGCCGGCCGCCCAACAACCTGCCCACTTGACCCTATCCCCTCCTCTCTTCTCCAGACCATTTCCGGAGACCTTCTCCCCTACCTCACCTCGCTCATCAACTCATCCTTGACCGCTGGCTACGTCCCTTCCGTCTTCAAGAGAGCGAGAGTTGCACCCCTTCTGAAAAAACCTACACTCGATCCCTCCGATGTCAACAACTACAGACCAGTATCCCTTCTTTCTTTTCTCTCCAAAACTCTTGAACGTGCCGTCCTTGGCCAGCTCTCCTGCTATCTCTCTCAGAACGACCTTCTTGATCCTAATCAGTCAGGTTTCAAGACTGGGCATTCAACTGAGACTGCTCTTCTCTGTGTCACGGAGGCTCTCCGCACTGCTAAAGCTAACTCTCTCTCCTCTGCTCTCATCCTTCTAGACCTATCTGCTGCCTTTGATACTGTGAACCATCAGATCCTCCTCTCCACCCTCTCCGAGCTGGGCATCTCCGGCGCGGCCCACGCTTGGATTGCGTCCTACCTGACAGGTCGCTCCTACCAGGTGGCGTGGCGAGAATCTGTCTCCGCACCACGTGCTCTTACCACTGGTGTCCCCCAGGGCTCTGTTCTAGGCCCTCTCCTATTCTCGCTATACACCAAGTCACTCGGCTCTGTCATATCCTCACACGGTCTCTCCTATCATTGCTATGCAGACGACACACAATTAATCTTCTCCTTTCCCCCTTCTGACAACCAGGTGGCGAATCGCATCTCTGCATGTCTGGCAGACATATCAGTGTGGATGACGGATCACCACCTCAAGCTGAACCTCGGCAAGACGGAGCTGCTCTTCCTCCCGGGGAAGGACTGCCCGTTCCATGATCTCGCCATCACGGTTGACAACTCCCTTGTGTCCTCCTCCCAGAGTGCTAAGAACCTTGGCGTGATCCTGGACAACACCCTGTCGTTCTCCACTAACATCAAGGCGGTGACCCGATCCTGTAGGTTCATGCTCTACAACATTCGCAGAGTACGACCCTGCCTCACACAGGAAGCGGCGCAGGTCCTAATCCAGGCACTTGTCATCTCCCGTCTGGATTACTGCAACTCGCTGTTGGCTGGGCTCCCTGCCTGTGCCATCAAACCCCTACAACTCATCCAGAACGCCGCAGCCCGTCTGGTGTTCAACCTTCCCAAGTTCTCTCACGTCACCCCGCTCCTCCGCTCTCTCAACTGGCTTCCAGTTGAAGCTCGCATCCGCTACAAGACCATGGTGCTTGCCTACGGAGCTGTGAGGGGAACGGCACCTCCGTACCTTCAGGCTCTGATCAGGCCCTACACCCAAACAAGGGCACTGCGTTCATCCACCTCTGGCCTGCTCGCCTCCCTACCTCTGAGGAAGCACAGTTCCCGCTCAGCCCAGTCAAAACTGTTCGCCGCTCTGGCACCCCAATGGTGGAACAAGCTCCCTCACGATGCCAGGACAGCGGAGTCAATCACCACCTTCCGGAGACACCTGAAACCCCACCTCTTTAAGGAATACCTGGGATAGGATAAAGTAATCCTTCTAACCCCCCCCCCCTTTAAAAGATTTAGATGCAGTATTGTAAAGTGGTTGTCCTACTGGATATTATAGGTGAATGCACCAATTTGTAAGTCGCTCTGGATAAGAGCGTCTGCTAAATGACTTAAATGTAAATGTAAATGTATATATGTAGGGCTGTCTGTCCTCTCTGTATATATGTAGGGCTGTCTGTCCTCTCCCCTCTGTATATATGTAGGGCTGTCTGTCCTCTCTGTATATATGTAGGGCTGTCTGTCCTATCTGTATATATGTAGGGCTGTCTGTCCTCTCCCCTCTGTATATATGCAGGGCTGTCTGTCCTCTCTGTATATATGTAGGGCTGTCTGTCCTATCTGTATATATGCAGGGCTGTCTGTCCTCTCTGTATATATGTAGGGCTGTCTGTCCTATCTGTATATAAGTAGGGCTGTCTGTCCTCTCCCCTCTGTATATATGCAGGGCTGTCTGTCCTCTCTGTATATATGTAGGGCTGTCTGTCCTATCTGTATATATGTAGGGCTGTCTGTCCTCTCTGTATATATGTAGGGCTGTCTGTCCTATCTGTATATATGCAGGGCTGTCTGTCCTCTCTGTATATATGTAGGGCTGTCTGTCCTATCTGTATATAAGTAGGGCTGTCTGTCCTCTCCCCTCTGTATATATGCAGGGCTGTCTGTCCTCTCTGTATATATGTAGGGCTGTCTGTCCTCTCTGTATATATGTAGGGCTGTCTGTCCTCTCTGTATATATGTAGGGCTGTCTGTCCTCACTGTATATATGTAGGGCTGTCTGTCCCCTCTGTATATATGTAGGGCTGTCTGTCCTCACTGTATATATGTAGGGCTGTCTGTCCCCTCTGTATATATGTAGGGCTGTCTGTCCTCACTGTATATATGTAGGGCTGTCCCCTCCCCTCTGTATATATGTAGGGATGTCTGTCCCCTCCCCTCTGTATATATGTAGGGCTGTCTGTCCTCTCCCCTCTGTATATATGCAGGGCTGTCTGTCCTCTCCCCTCTGTATATATGTAGGGCTGTCTGTCCTATCTGTATATATGTAGGGATGTCTGTCCTCACTGTATATATGTAGGGCTGTCTGTCCTCCCCTCTGTATATAAGTAGGGCTGTCTGTCCTCTCTGTATATATGTAGGGCTGTCTGTCCTCACTGTATATATGTAGGGCTGTCTGTCCTCTCCCCTCTGTATATAAGTAGGGCTGTCTGTCCTCTCTGTATATATGTAAGGCTGTCTGTCCTCACTGTATATATGTAGGGATGTCTGTCCTCACTGTATATATGTAGGGCTGTCTGTCCTATCTGTATATATGTAGGGATGTCTGTCCTATCTGTATATATGTAGGGCTGTCTGTCCTCTCCTCACTGTATATATGTAGGGATGTCTGTCCTCTCTGTATATATGTAGGGATGTCTGTCTCCCCTGAGCTCTAGTTACTGTGTGTTCCTCACATCAGCTCTGACGGACGGACTGGAAGCCCAATAGAGGAAGCCCAATATAAAATCATAGATTTCGGTAAGATAGTGTGTGAAACTTGAATGTTAGAGTAAGTAGGGTAATGTTAACTGAAAAGCCACCGTTCGCGTCTCATGCGGTGAGCGCTGCACTAAAGCCTAGTCCCTGATAATGACAGTTTGTGTAGGAACAGTTTATTTGGGTCAGAGGAGTTTTTACTCAGTCGTAGGATCATGCAGTTTAAGTGAACTCTAGCAGATGTCTGTTTGACACTCAGAACCCACACAGCCACACAGGGCGGTAAGTGGCTGTTTGACTTCCCAGTTTCCCAGCTCAGTAAAGACGGCACACTCCTCTTCCTCTTCCTCTCCTCTTCCTGTCCACATCCTCTCCTTATCCTCTCCTCACCTCCTCCTCCTCCTCCTCTTCCTCTCCACATCCTCTCCTTATCCTCTCCTCCTCCTCCTCCTCCTCCTCCTCCTCTTCCTCTTCCTCTCCTCTTCCTCTCCACATCCTCTTCTCTTCTTATCCTCTCCTCTCCTGATTCTCTCCTCAATAAACAATAACATTGGGCCCAGGGTTGTAAGACAGGGGAAGGCGGTCCACCCACTTGTCCCACACTGACCTGATTGCAGCTAGCTTGTCCCTCTGCCGCCGAGCTGGTCTGGTGTCTCGGTTATCGAAGCAGATAATCCTGGAAATAATTGTAATGCCCTGGCCATAGAGAGGGGTTTTTTGTTCTTTATTTGGGTTAGGCCAGGGTGTTACATTGGGTGGGCGTTCTATGTGCATTTTTCTATGTTGGTTTGTTTCGTTGATTTTGGCCGTGTGGCTTCCAATCAGGCACAGCTGTAGAGTGTTGTTGCTGATTGGGAGTCACACATAAGTGCCTGTTTTCCGTTGGGGTTTTGTGGGTAATTGTTTCTGTTAGATAATTTCCTAACAGGACTGTTTTGCTGTCGTGTTTTTGTTCAGTTTTGTATAGTGTTCTTACGTTAATTGAAATCATGATGAACACTAACTCCGCTGCGCCTTGGTCTACTCTCTCTCACGACATTGGATCTGAAAACACCAGTAAGGATAAAAAATCCAAAGCATGCATGTAAATTAATTTGGTCCATCTCTTTCCATCTCTCTCCAAAAACACACCTTCCCTCCAAATTAGTGCAGTCCAGAATGATTTTCTGGATGGTGTCTGGGATGAACAGTTCAAAAGAAGACTTAATGTCCTGCACATGAGTAACCGCCATCCATGTTGGCCCACATTGGCAGCCATGCGAGGTGGCTCATTCCTTCGGACAAGAAGACCATTCAATTTCAAATTTGTTTTACATCCATATTTCTCCTCCTTCAGGCTGCTGACGGGCTGGTCCTGGGGCTGGTTGCTGATGGGCTGGTCCTGGGGCTGGCTGAGGGTCAATCTCATCCTCTTCTTCCAACTCACTGTCAAACTCCGAATTAACAGAGACATGATCATATTCGGAAAATTCTTCATCTTCCAAAGTGGAAGACGCTCCTTCCACACTAGCTTCCCTCTGCCCTCTGAGCAGAGATTAATTTTGCCATACTGTTCAAATCAAATCAAATTTATTTATATAGCCCTTCTTACATCAGCTGATATCTCAAAGTGCTGTACAAAAACCCAGCCTAAAACCCCAAACAGCAAGCAATGCAGGTGTAGAAGCACGGTAGCTAGGAAAAACTCCCTAGAAAGGCCAAAACCTAGGAAGAAACTTATAAAGGAACCAGGCTATGAGGGGTGGCCAGTCCTCTTCTGGCTGTGCCGCGTGAAGATTATAACAGAACATGGCCAAGATGTTCAAATGTTCATAAATGACCAGCATGGTCAAATAATAATAATCACAGTAGTTGTCGAGGGTGCAACAAGTCAGCACCTCAAGAGTAATCGTTAGTTGGCTTTTCATAGCCGATCATTGAGAGTATCTCTACCGCTCCTGCTGTCTCTAGAGAGTTGAAAACAGCAGGTCTGGGACAGGTAGCACGTCCGGTGAACAGGTCAGGGTTCCACAGCCGCAGGCAGAACAGTTGAAACTGGAGCAGCAGCACGGCCAGGTGGACTGGGGACAGCAAGGAGTCATCATGCCAGGTAGTCCTGAGGCATGGTCCTAGGGCTCAGGTCCTCCGAGAGAGAGAAAGAAAGAATGAGAGAAAGAGGGAATTAGAGAGAGCATACTTAAATTCCCACAGGACACCAGATAAGACAGGAGAAATACTCCAGATATAACAGACTGACCCTAGCCCCCCGACACATAAACTACTGCAGCATAAATACTGGAGGCAGGAGGGGTCAGGAGACACTGTGGCCCCATCCGATGATACCCCCGGACAGGATATAACCCCACCCACTTTGCCAAAGCACACATTGTGTAGTTTCTGTTACGCCTGCTCCTGCTCCCCCTCCCTGGCGCTCGAAGGCATCAGCCTACCCAGCATTGTGCACTCCTGCACACCATCATTACGCACACCTGCCTTTCCCCGTCACGCGCAACAGGAGGAAGACAGAGTGAAGGCACAAAGCTAACCTTTTTGTTTCATTTTTACTTGTTTTCACCTACACACACACTTTCCCACACTTTTATTACCCTCGGGTCCAGTGGACCAGAACACCACATATGTAATATAAATGTGTAGGGGGGTTCACAGTGTGCACTCAATGAAAATGTGTTATTTTACGTTCTTCACAGAAAATGAGCCAAGGCCAATGAGTCTCAGGTTGAAAAAGTATTTCATTGTATATTTTTGTTGTTGTTGTGAACATTGAAAATGGGTCCCACAGACCCGAGCACCACACAAGGGTTAATGGTTTAGAATACTGTCAAGGAAAAACAACTGACAACGTATAGGTAACATGGAGGAGGATGGTTCTGCTTTTGAATGCTACAGAACCACTCAAAGGCAATTATTGTACAATTCAACATTCAATAGTGAATCTTATTGATTTTTTGACGTTGTATTAAGCATTTCGTCCACCATTTTGTATTTTTTTGTTGACTTTTGTATGATCCAATACAGCTACACTATAGAGCCATTTGGTAAGGAAAACAGTGGTCCTTTGCTGAAAATGTTGCCACGTGCCAACAAAACACACTCGTATTTTAGCCATCATTTGAATATATTAGTGTTAAGGTTGTCGTAGAGAGAAGCGGACCAAAGTGCAGCGTGTGTATCGTTCCACATTTTATTTACACTGTGAAACTATGCAGTACATAAATAAACTGAATTACACAAAAAAAATTAAAAATAATAATAAACGTGACGCAGAGGTGAAACATACACTGACTCAAAATTAATCTCCCACAAACCCAGGTGGGAAAAAAACTACTTAAGTATGATCTCTAATTAGAGACAACTTGGACCAGCTGCCTCTAATTGGAGATCATCCCAAACAAAACCAACATAGAAATACAAAACTAGAACATGAACATAGAAATACAAAACATAGAAAAACACCTCGTCACACCCTGACCTACTCTACCATAGAAAATAACATCTTACTATGGTCAGGACGTGACAATTAGAAACCTCTATTGCTAAACAAGCACAGAATGCAGTGGTATAAACTATAGCCACCATCTTCCCGCTTGCCCTAAGTCTTATCAAGGCAGTCAGGTTCACAAATAGGGCTTTGTGATGCTCAGGGTTTGTGAACTCATTCTTAAAGTCCATTATGGTAGGTACTTCGGTGATATTTTTATGGGGGAAATATATTTTCAGCACACACACACCTCTTTCACAGTCAAACTGCTGACGGCCACAGACAAAATCCAATTTTAACAAGAATAAAAACATATTCAATTATCAATTTAGTATGTGTGTGTGTGTGTGCACGCGCATAGTGTGTGTGCGCCAAGGAAGGGTGCGACTCACACACTCTGATGTACAATGGACATTAGGCACACATCTTTCATCTTCTACCACAGACAGATCTCAGCAGGTATCAGGTGACAGTCAGGAAGTGTAGTGATGTCATACAGGTAGTGATGCCTTTCCCTGCTAACTGCTGGTCCCAGGCCAGGGCTGATGGAGGGGCGTTGGTCCTCTGGCTTCACTGCTGAGCTCAACACAACCGAACCTACAGCTTGACAGCCCTCACAGCCCTACAGCCCTACATACTGACAGCCCTACAGACCCAATAGCCCCACAGCCCTACAGCCCTACCCCCTGACAGCCCTACAGACCCAATAGCCCCACAGCCCTACCCCCTGACAGCCCTACAGACCCAATAGCCCCACAGCCCTACCCCTGACAGCCCAACAGCCTGACAGCCCTACATACTGACAGCCCTACAGCCCTACAACCTGACAGCTCTACATCCTGACAGCCCTATATCTTGACAGCTTACAGCTTGACAGCCTGACAGCCCCACAGCGTGACAGCCCTACAGCCCTATAGCCCTACAGCCCCACAGCCCTACAGTCCCACAGCCTGACGGCCCGACAGCCCGACAGCCTGACAGCCCTACAGCCCTACAACCTGACAGCTCTACATCCTGACAGCCCTATATCTTGACAGCTTACAGCTTGACAGCCTGACAGCCCCACAGCATGACAGCCCTACAGCCCTATAGCCCTACAGCCCCACAGCCCTACAGTCCCACAGCCTGACGGCCCGACAGCCCGACAGCCTGACAGCCCTACAGCCCTACAGCTCTACATCCCCACAGCCTGACCGCCTGACAGCACAACAGTCCTACAGCCCCACATTCCCACAGCCTGACAGCCTGACAGCACAACAGTCCTACAGCCCCACAACCCTACAGCGTGACAACCCTACAGCCCTACAGCTCTACAGCCCCACAGCCTGACAGTCTACAGCCCTCACAGCCCTGTCTGTGCTGACGGCCACAGACAAAATCCTATTTTCAAAAGAATAGAAAATTATTAAATCATCAATTTAGCATGTGTGTGTGCACGCGCATTGTGTGTGTGTGCCAAGGAAGGGTGTGACTCACACACTGATCTACAGTGGATATTAGGCACACATCTTTCATCTTCTACCACAGACAGATCTCAGCAGGTATCAGGTGACAGTCAGGAAGTGTAGTGATGTCATACAGGTAGTGATGCCTTTCCCTGCTAACTGCTGGTCCCAGGCCAGGGCTGATGGAGGGGCGTTGGTCCTCTGGCTTCACTGCTGAGCTCAACACAACCAACCTACAGCCTGACAGCACTACATCCTGTCAGTCCTCACAGCCCTACAGCCCTCACAGCCCTACAGCCCTACAGCCCTACATCCCTCACAGCCCTACAGCCCTCACAGCCCTACAGCCCTACAGCCCTCACAGCCCTACAGCCCTCACAGCCCTACAGCCCTACAGCCCTACAGCCCTACATCCTGACAGACCTCACAGCCCTACAGCCCTACAGCCCTACATCCTGACAGACCTCACAGCCCTACAGCCCTACAACCCTCACAGCCCTACAGCCCTACAGCCCTCACAGCCCTACATCCCTCACAGCCCTACATCTCAACAGCCCTACAGCCCTACATCTCAACAGCCCTCACAGCCCTACAGCCCTACAGCCCTACAGCCCTACATCCTAACAGACCTCACAGCCCTACAGCCCTACAGCCCTCACAACCCTACAGCCCTACAGCCCTCACAGCCCTACATCTCAACAGCCCTCACAGCCCTACAGCCCTACATCCCTACAGCCCTACAGCCCTCACAGCCCTACAGCCCTACAGCCCTCACAGCCCTACAGCCCTACAGCCCTACAGCCCTCACATCCCTACATCCCTACAGCCCTACAGCCCTCACAACCCTACAGCCCTACAGCCCTCACAGCCCTACAGCCCTACAGCCCTACAGCCCTACAGCCCTCACAGCCCTACAGCCCTACAGCCCTCACAGCCCTACAGCCCTACAGCTTGACTGAGCCATGCAAATTCCCTGGCACACACTCTGCTCGGTTTCCTTTTCTGGGTGGAGGACACCATGGCATAGGAAGGATTAGAAGAGAGAGAGGAGAGGCGCTGGGTGTGTGTGTGTGTGTGTGTGTGTGTGTGTGTGTGTGTGTGTGTGTGTGTGTGTGTGTGTGTGTGTGTGTGTGTGTGTGTGTGTGTATGTGTGTGTGTGTGTGTGTGTGTGTGTGTGTGTGTGTGTGTGCGTGTCTGTGCCAGCGCCTGTGTGTCTGTTCCTCCGCTGCCTGTAGCAGTATGGGCAGGTCCAGGTTCCTCCCTGTGCTACTTCCAGCTGACACCACCTTCCTGTTACAGTCATGATCCATTCCATGTATATCCCCACTGAGACGTCACAACACACACACAGCCTCCAATAAGCACCTGATCTAGGATCAGTTTGGCCTTTTAGATTGAAATGAATAAGACTATATGGACAGGGTCGGGCTGATCTTAGATCAGCACTCCTACTCTGAGATGCTTTTTTTCACTGATCGTTAATACAATACAAGCTCAATGAAACGAGGACAGCCAGGCAAATTTTAAGGGTAAGAATAAATAGTTAGCTACTTACTTGCCTATCTATCTCTCTGTCTCTCTTTCTCTCTTTCTCTCTCTTTCTCTCTCTATGTCTCTCTCTCTCTCTGTCTCGCTCTCTCTTTCTCTATCTTTCTCTCTTTCTCTCTCTATCTGTCTCTCTCTCTCTCTGTCCCTCTCTTTCTTTCTCTCGCTCTCTTTCTCTCTCTCTGTCTGTCTCTCCCTTAGGCGTTAAGATAATAAGTAGGCTTAGTTTTTGTTACTCTGAGTCAGGGTCAGTCACTTTGATAGGCTCAATTAACTTCTTCTAAGAGCCAGCACTTGTTAGCCAAAAAGAAAGTGCTGCGTATTGTTACAGAAAAGAATGGTAGATATTACACTGGTGCTTTGTGTGGCTAACTAACTCCACCTCTGTGGCATTCAGGGACAAGTTAGCAGGGAGAGAGCTCTGGCCTTATCCACTCCCCTCCCTTGTCCTTTCCTTCCTGCATTCAGAAATCAGATCTGAACACGGTTAGCGTCGCGGCGTTGTCTCCCCACCCGACCCGAGAAAGGAGATCTGTCTGTCCTCGCAGCTTCCTCCTCTGGCCCCGGCCCCGCCACTCGGCCCCGACACACAACCTCCTGACCCCGGCACAGACACACCTCCCTGCCCCCGGCCTCGGCCCCGACACACGACCAGTGAAGGCCGCCAGTGTTGTGTCAGCAACGGTCAGTGCCATGGTGACCTTATGCACTATCCTGTGACCTGCTCCAGCCAGGCTGGGCCAGTCCTTTCCTAATGTACCACCAGACCTCCCTCATCCACCACACCCAGCAGGCTCAACTAGGTCAGAATACACTCAGAGTTCCTATTTACTTACCCATCCACCATGCCCAGCAGGCCCAACTGGTCAGAATACACTCAGAGTTACTATTTACTTAGCCATCCACCATGCCCAGCAGGCCCAACTGGTCAGAATACACTCAGAGTTATTATTTACTTACCCATCCACCATGCCCAGCAGGCCCAACTGGTCAGAATACACTCAGAGTTATTATTTACTTACCCATCCACCATGCCCAGCAGGCCCAACTGGTCAGAATACACTCAGAGTTACTATTTACTTACCCATCCACCATGCCCAGCAGGCCCAACTGGTCAGAATACACTCAGAGTTCCTATTTACTTACCCATCCACCATGCCCAGCAGGCCCAACTGGTCAGAATACACTCAGAGTTACTATTTACTTACCCATCCACCATGCCCAGCAGGCCCAACTGGTCAGAATACACTCAGAGTTAATATTTACTTACCCATCCACCATGCCCAGCAGGCCCAACTGGTCAGAATACACTCAGAGTTCCTATTTACTTACCCATCCACCATGCCCAGCAGGCCCAACTGGTCAGAATACACTCAGAGTTATTATTTACTTACCCATCCACCATGCCCAGCAGGCCCAACTGGTCAGAATACACTCAGAGTTATTATTTACTTACCCATCCACCATGCCCAGCAGGCCCAACTGGTCAGAATACACTCAGAGTTACTATTTACTTACCCATCCACCATGCCCAGCAGGCCCAACTGGTCAGAATACACTCAGAGTTACTATTTACTTACCCATCCACCATGCCCAGCAGGCCCAACTGGTCAGAATACACTCAGAGTTACTATTTACTTAGCCATCCACCATGCCCAGCAGGCCCAACTGGTCAGAATACACTCAGAGTTACTATTTACTTACCCATCCACCATGCCCAGCAGGCCCAACTGGTCAGAAAACACTCAGAGTTACTATTTACTTACCCATCCACCATGCCCAGCAGGCCCAACTGGTCAGAATACACTCAGAGTTCCTATTTACTTACCCATCCACCATGCCCAGCAGGCCCAACTACGTCAGAATACACTCAGAGTTATTATTTACTTACCCATCCACCATGCCCAGCAGGCCCAACTGGTCAGAATACACTCAGAGTTATTATTTACTTAGCCATCCACCATGCCCAGCAGGCCCAACTGGTCAGAATACACTCAGAGTTACTATTTACTTACCCATCCAGTAGGCCAGTACTATAGTACTACAGTAGGTATGAACTTTATTTATGAAAATACATTTTGATAATATACAAAATGTCCGTATGGTAACTTTCCACAATTGTCCCAATATCTAGTGATAAATATCCATTCACATCTGCTGTGTCGGTTTGTGGACTTTATGACGTTTTCTTATTTAAAGTAAAGTAACTGAATGCCTTTGTGGCTTATCAGCTAAAAACATCAGCAAAGTCCAACATGGGGAAATTGTATTTTAATCGTTGTTATCACAACTCCTGTTCCGTAACATAGTCACTAATTAGTTGCCAATAAATACATGGTTACGTGTCCTCTATAAATGGCTGTTGGCGGTGAGTCACACTGAGTACAGTCTCCTTATAGTCCTGGTCACAGGGGTGTTGGGACCGATTGGGATGGAGGCACAGAGGGGCTCTGTCAGTGGGGCTCCAGGTTCGTCCTGTTATCACAGACCACTCATTACCAGGGTCCCTTATCTGATCAGGTGCTGTCGGCGAGTGTGTGTGTGTGTGTGTGTGTGTGTGTGTGTGTGTGTGTGTGTGTGTGTGTGTGTGTGTGTGTGTGTGTGTGTGTGTGTGTGTGTGTGTGTGTGCGTGCGGAGACCTCTTATCTGATCAGCCAGAGTGTAATAGGTTGTGGTTGTGGTTGTGGTCCTCATCAACATTTCCTATTGCTGATGAATGATGACTGTACAGTCCGTACCAACACACCTACTGTACCCTCGCAGTCCGGCTGGCACAAGGAGAACGCGATAAGCATCAAATTGCCCTGGTGACAAAAACCTTGCTGTGCTTTCATAGCTCTACTGAGCCAGGACCCAGTCCCAAGATGAAGGCCACCCTTTCTTCTAAGAAATGTCCAGTTAACAGACACTGTTATCAAAAGCCACGTACACAGTACGGTGAGTACATACATTTCTTGTACGTGTCTGTAATCCCTGTGGGTATTGAAACCACTGCTTTGGCGTTGCTGAGACACACAGCAGCGCCACAAAATGAAGCCATGAATGGATGAAGAATAGAGGCTGTAGTGTGAGCCAGCATCTAGCCATCTAGCCATCTAGCCATCTAACCATCTAGCCATCTAACCATCTAGCCATCTAGCCATCTAGCCATCTAGCCATCTAGTCATCTAGTCATCTAGCCATCTAGCCATCTAGCCATCTAGCCATCTAGCATCTAGCCATCTAGCCATCTAACCATCTAACCATCTCTAACCATCTAACCATCTAACCATCTAACCATCTAACCATCTAGCCATCTAGCCATCTAGTCATCTAGCCATCTAGCCATCTAGTCATCTAGCCATCTAGCCATCTAGCCATCTAGCCATCTAGCCATCTAGCATCTAGCCATCTAGCCATCTAACCATCTAACCATCTCTAACCATCTAACCATCTAACCATCTAACCATCTAACCATCTAACCATCTAGCCATCTAGCCATCTAGCCATCTAGCCATCTAACCATCTAGCCATCTAGCCATCTAACCATCTAACGATCTAGCCATCTAACCAAGGACAGATTTGACAGTTTAGCACATATCTGTGCTGAGGGGGTTTATGTGGATTCACGTGGCTGAAACTGTCTCTATACACATCACATGATTTTAGAAGTCCTACGGTCTTATTAGCTGTTACACATGTGTCGTCCAACATCAACTTCCTACGATATGACATACAAACATAACTTTTTATGTACACCTTTTTGTTTGAAAAAGGAGACCTGGCAAATGTATCAGAGGTTTTTGGAGATCAGCATTTTCTCACTGTTCCCTGTACGTTAGTGCTCGTCAGATCCAGTCAACAGCTCTTCAGGACCTCCATTCGCTGAGTCGCAGATTTGTTTTTTACATTAAGTATATTGGAGGTCTGTCACGTCCTGACCATAGTGAGTGTTATTTTCTGTGGTAGATTAGGTCAGGGCATGACAGGGGGTGTTTGTCTGGTTTTTGTATGTCTATGTTTTGGTTCTAGGTTTGTTTTTCTATGTTGGTGTTATTTGGCATGACCTCCAATTAGAGGCAGCAGGTTGTCGTTGTCTCTAATTGGAGGTCCTATTTAAGTTAGGTTTTGTAACGCTCGTCGTCAGGGGTGATAAGGAAGCGGACCAAAGCGCAGCTGGGAGCGAACACATGTTTATTTAGACACAAATAAACACGTTACCAAAACAGACAAAGAATAGACGAACCGTTAACTTGCTCAAACAAAAAGAGACAACAACCCACAAACATCGTGGGGGGAAAGGAACTTAAATGTGATTCCCAATCAGACATAACTAGCGACAGCTGTCTGATTGGAAATCACCCCCGAGCCCAACATAGAAATAAACCACAAAGAAAGGCTATAACAAAACATAGAAAATAAACCATAGAAATACCACACCCTGACCAAAATAGCAGAGTTCCCCTGGTCAGGGCGTGACAGTACCCCCCCCTCCAACGGTGCGTACTCCCGGCGCACCAACCTAAAGTCTATTAGGGGGGGGACCCGGGTGGGCGCCTCACCCTCGGTGGAGGCTCTGGCCCCGGGCGTGTTTCTCCCCCTGCCTCCACCCTAGCCCTACCCCTCTGGCCCGGACTGGACCACGGTGGAGCGGCATGCTCAGGCTCCGGAGCGGAGCCGCCGACCGGAACAGGACTGGTCACCGGTGGACCGGACACAGGCCGTGCCGGACTGTGGACACGCGCCGTGGGCCTGGTGCGGGGAACAGGGACGGGCCGGACAGGACCGGGGACACGCACCACCAACCTGGTGCGGGGAGCAGGGACGGGCCGGACTGGCCTGGGGACACGCACCACCAACCTGGTGCGGGGAGCAGGGACGGGCCGGACTGGACTGGGGACACGCACCACCGGCTTGGTGCGGGGAGCCGGGATGGGCCGGACAGGACTGTGGACACGCACCACTAACCTGGTGCGGGGAGCAGGACTGGGCCGGACAGGACTGGGGACACGCACCACTAACCTGGTGCGGGGAGCAGGGACGGGCCGGACTGGACTGGGGACACGCACCACTGGCTTGGTGCGGGGAGCAGGGATGGGCCGGACAGGACTGTGGACACGCACCACTAACTTGGTGCGGGGAGCAGGGATGGGCCGGACAGGACTGGGGACACGCACCACTAACCTGGTGCGGGGAGCAGGGATGGGCCGGACTGGACTGTGGACACGCACCACATTCGCCCGGCAAGGGCGAGGTGCTGGCACAGGACGTGCTGGACCGTGACCGCACACCGGCGACACAGTGCGCATAAGCGGCGCCGGATATCCTGGACCGAGGAGGCGCACTGGAGGTCTGGAGTGCACAGCTGACATCACCCGTTCTGGCTCAACGCCCACCTTAGCCTGGCAAGTGTGGAGCGCTGGCACAGAACGCACTGGGCTGTGCAGCCGTACCGGAGACACAGTGCGCGTCCTCGGCGCAGGATACATCGGGCCGAGAAGGGGCACCGGAGGCCAGGAGCGCTGAGCCGGCACAACACGTCCTCGCTGAACACTCCCCCTAGCCCGGCAAATGTGGGGCGCTGGCACAGAGCGCACTGGGCTGTGCAGGCGCACTGGTGATACCGTGCGCACCTCTGCCACCCAAGGCTCTTCCTCCACGCTGTTGCTACGCAGGTCCTCCAGGACCTGCCACATCTCTGCCTCCTCCTTCGCCGTTATCCCCCACGAGAGCAGTGGTCTGGGCTCTTCCTCTGCCCTTCCGGACCACCCCATTAGCCCCCCCAAAAAAATTTCTTGGGGGTGTCTTCCGGGCCTCCTCAACCGCCGCCTGCGACTCCTTCCACCGGCTGGCATCACCTCCTCGACCTGGAAATCCTTCCGCCAGGGTCCTCTCCCCGACATGATCTCCTCCCAGGTCCAGAACTCCTTCCCCTCGCGAGCCCATCTCTCGCGCTCCTTATCTTCTCGCTGCTTGGTCCTGGTTCGGTGGGTTGTTCTGTAACGCTCGTCGTCGGGTGATAAGGAAGCGGACCAAAGCGCAGCTGGGAGCGAACACATGTTTATTTAGACACAAATAAACACGTTACCAAAACAGACAAAGAATAGACGAACCGTTAACTTGCTCAAACAAAAAGAGACAACAACCCACAAACATCGTGGGGGGAAAGGAACTTAAATGTGATTCCCAATCAGACATAACTAGCGACTGCTGTCTGATTGGAAATCACCCCCGAGCCCAACATAGAAATAAACCACAAAGAAAGGCTATAACAAAACATAGAAAATAAACCATAGAAATACCACACCCTGACCAAAATAGCAGAGTTCCCCTGGTCAGGGCGTGACAGGTTTGTTCCACAGGTGTTGGTGGGTGATTGTTTTTCGTGAGGTTATTGTTCCTCCAGCGTCACGGTTTGTTGTTTTGTATATACTTGTAATGTTTAATGGTCGCATTCGGTTTCACTGATTTAATAAAACATGTGGAACTACGAAAACGCTGCATCTTGTTCCGCTCATTCAAACAGCCGTGACACGGTCAAATTTAGTCCATTTTACAAACAATTGTTTTTATTGTAAAAAACTAAATATATATTCCCGAACCACATGCAGTACCTCAGGTTGAGAACCACTGCAGTAGTCCTAACCTAACTGAACAGAACCCTCAGGTTGAGAACCACTGCAGTAGGCCTAACCTAACTGAACAGAACCCTCAGGTTGAGAACCACTGCAGTAGGCCTAACCTAACTGAACAGAACCCTCAGGTTGAGAACCACTGCAGTAGGCCTAACCTAACTGAACAGAACCCTCAGGTTGAGAACCACTGCAGTAGGCCTAACCTAACTGAACAGAACCCACAGGTTGAGAACCACTGCAGTAGGCCTAACCTAACTGAACAGAACCCTCAGGTTGAGAACCACTGCAGTAGGCCTAACCTAACTGAACAGAACCCACAGGTTGAGAACCACTGCAGTAGTCCTAACCTAACTGAACAGAACCCTCAGGTTGAGAACCACTGCAGTAGGCCTAACCTAACTGAACAGAACCCTCAGGTTGAGAACCACTGCAGTAGGCCTAACCTAACTGAACAGAACCCACAGGTTGAGAACCACTGCAGTAGGCCTAACCTAACTGAACAGAACCCTCAGGTTGAGAACCACTGCAGTAGGCCTAACCTAACTGAACAGAACCCACAGGTTGAGAACCACTGCAGTAGGCCAAACCTAACTGAACAGAACCCTCAGGTTGAGAACCACTGCAGTAGGCCTAACCTAACTGAACAGAACCCTCAGGTTGAGAACCACTGCAGTAGGCCTAACCTAACTGAACAGAACCCTCAGGTTGAGAACCACTGCAGTAGGCCTAACCTAACTGAACAGAACCCACAGGTTGAGAACCACTGCAGTAGGCCTAACCTAACTGAACAGAACCCTCAGGTTGAGAACCACTGCAGTAGGCCTAACCTAACTGAACAGAACCCACAGGTTGAGAACCACTGCAGTAGGCCTAACCTAACTGAACAGAACCCTCAGGTTGAGAACCACTGCAGTAGGCCTAACCTAACTGAACAGAACCCTCAGGTTGAGAACCACTGCAGTAGGCCTAACCTAACTGAACAGAACCCACAGGTTGAGAACCACTGCAGTAGTCCTAACCTAACTGAACAGAACCCTCAGGTTGAGAACCACTGCAGTAGGCCTAACCTAACTGAACAGAACCCTCAGGTTGAGAACCACTGCAGTAGGCCTAACCTAACTGAACAGAACCCTCAGGTTGAGAACCACTGCAGTAGGCCTAACCTAACTGAACAGAACCCTCAGGTTGAGAACCACTGCAGTAGGCCTAACCTAACTGAACAGAAACCTCAGGTTGAGAACCACTGCAGTAGGCCTAACCTAACTGAACAGAACCCACAGGCTGAGATAAATGACTAGGCCTATTTGTGACCGTAGGGTGTGTTCAGTTAGATTAGACAATTAAACATTATCATCAAGCCAATGTTTACTTTGTGGCCTGGCGTCCTACCTTTTCTCACGATGTCATCCGGCTAGATGTGTGTGTGACAGTGACATAGTCCTGGATGCGTGTGACACGAACCCTGTGTGTCTTGGCACTGATATGGTGCCATCCACTGTCATTGTATTTATTTAACCCTTAATTTAGCAGGTAAGTTGACTGAGAACACATTCTCATCTACAGCAACGACCTGGGGAATAGTTACAGGGGAGAGGAGGGGGATGAATGAGCCAATTGGAATCTGGGGATGATTAGGTGACCATGATGGTATGAGGGCCAGATTGGGAAGTTCAAATCAAATCAAATGTTATTTGTCACATGCGCCAACAATGCGGTTTTAAGAAAAATAAGTGTTAAGTAAAGAATAGATATATACAAAATGTAAAATAAAAGTAAGAAGTAATTAAAGAGCAGCAGTAAAATAACAATAGCGAGGTTATATACAGGGGGTACCGGTACAGAGTCAATGTGCTGGGGCACAGGTAATTGAGGTAATATGTACATGTAGGTGGAGTTAAAGTGACTATGCATAGATAATAAACAGAGAGTAGCAGCAGCGTAAAAGAGAGAGGGGGGGCAATGCAAATAGTCTGGGTAGCCATTTGATTAGCTTTTCAGGAGTCTTATGGCTTGGGAGTAAAAGCTGTTAAGAAGCCTCTTGGACCTAGACTTGGCACTCCGGTACCGCTTGCCGTGCGGTAGCAGAGAGAACAGTCTATTACTAGGGTGGTTTGAGTATTTGAATTTTTAGGGCCTTCCTCTGACACCGCCTGGAATTGAGGTCCTGGATGGCAGGAAACTTGGCCCCAGTGATGTACTGGGCCGCACGCACTACCCTCTGTAGTCACTTGCGGTCGGAGGCCGAGCAGTTGCCATACCAGGCAGTGATGCAACCAGTCAGGATGCTCTCGATGGTGAAGCTGTGGATCTGAGGACCCATGCCATATCTTTTCAGTCTCCTGAGGGGGAATAGACTTTGTTGTGCCCTCTTCACAACTGTCTTGGTGTGTTTGGACCATGATAGTTTGTTGGTGATGTGGACACCAAGGGACTTGAAGCTCTCAACCTGCTCCACCACAGCCTGTCGATGAGAATGGGGGCGTGCTCGGCCCTCCTTTTCCTGTACTCTACAATCATCTCCTTTGTCTTGATCACGTTGAGGGCGAGGTTTTTGTCCTGGCACCACATGGCCAGTTCTCTGACCTCCTCCCTATAGGCTGTCTTGTCGTTGTCGGTGATCAAGTCTACCACTGTTGTGTCATCGGCAAACTTAATGATGGTGTTGGAGTCGTGCTTGGCCACGCAGTAGTGGGTGAACAGGGAGTACAGGAGGGGACTGAGTACGCACCCCTGAGGAGCCCCCGTTTTGACAATCAGCGTGGCAGATGTGGTTACCTCCCTTACCACCTGGGGGTGGCCCGTCAGGAAGTCCAGGATCCAGTTGCAGAGGGAGGTGTTTAGTCCCAGGGTCCTTGGCTTAGTGATGAGCTTTGAGGGCACTATGGTGTTGAACGCTGAGCTGTAGTCAATGAATAGCATTCTCACGTAGGTGTTCCTTTTGTCCAGGTGGGAAAAGGCAGCATGGAGTGCAATAGAGATTGCATCATCTGTGGATTTGTTGGGGCTGTATGCAAATTGGAGTGGGTCTAGGGTTTCTGGGATAATGGTGTTGATGTGAGCCATGACCAGCCTTTCGAAGCACTTCATGGTTGCAGACGTTAGTGCTACGGGTCTGTAGTCATTTACGCAGGTTACCTTAGTGTTCTTGGGCACAAGGACTGTTGTGGTCTGCTTGAAGCATGTTGGTATTACAGACTCAGTCAGGGACAGGTTGAAAATGTCCGTGAAGACACTTGCCAGTTGGTCAGCACATGATCAGAGTACACGTCCTGGAAATCCATCTGGCTCTATGGCCTTGTGAATGTTAACCTGTTTAAAGGTTTCTCACATCGGCTACGGAGAGCGTGATCACACAGTCGCCTGGAACAGCTGATAATCTCATACATGTTTCACTGTTACTTGCCTCGAAGCGAGCATAGAAGTAATTTAGCTCGTCTAGTAGGCTCGTGTCACTGGGCAGCTCGCGGCTGTGCTTCCCTTTGTAGTTTGTAGTAGTTTGCAAGCCCTGTCACATCCAACGAGTGTCGGAGCCGGTGTAGTACAATTCAATCTTAGTCCTGTATTGATGCTTTGCCTCTTTGATGGTTTGACGAAGGGCATAGAAGGATTTCTTATAAGCTTCAGGGTTAGGGTCCCGTTCCTTGAAAGCGGCAGCTTTACCCTTTAGCTCAGTGCAGATGTTGCCTGTAATCCATGGCTTCCGGTTGGGGTATGTACGTACAGTCACTGTGGGGACGACATCCTCGACGCACTTATTGATGAAGCCAGTGACTGATGTGGTGTACTCCTTAATGCCATCAGAGGAATCCCGGAACATATTCCAGTCTGTGTTAGCAAAACAGTCCTGTAGATTAGCATCTGCTTAATCTGACCACTTTTTTATTGACCGAGTCACTGGTGCTTCCTGCTTTAGATTTTGCTTGCAAGCAGGAATCAGGAGGGAAGAATTATGGTCAGATTTGCCAAATGGAGGGCGAGGGACAGCTTTGTACGCATCTCTGTATGTGGAGTAAAGGTGGTCTAGAGTTTTTTTCCCTCTGGTTGCACATTTGACATGCTAATAGATATGAGGTAAAACGGATTTAAGTTTCCCTGCATTAAAGTCCCCGGCCACTAGGAGCGCCGCCTATGAATGAGCGTTTTCCTGTTTGCTTATGGCCGTATACAGCTCATTGAGGGCGGTCTTGGTGCCAACATCGGTTTGTGGTGGTAAATAGACAGCTCCAAAAAATATAGATGAAAACTCTCTTTGTAAATAGTGTGGTCTACAGCTTATCATGCGATACTCCACTTCAGGCAAGCAAAACCTAGAGACTTCCTTAGATTTCATGCACCAGCTGTTGTTTACAAATATACATAGACGGTCACCACTTGTCTTACCAGAGGTGTCTGTTCTATCCAGCCGAAAAAGCGTGAAACCCACCAGCTGCATGTTATTCATGTCATCGTTCAGCCACGCCTCGATGAAACATAAGATATTACAGTTTTAATGTGCTTGTAGCTCGTCTATTTTATTATCCAATGATTGTATGTTGGCTAATAGGACTGATGGTAAAGGCAGATTACCCACTTGCCATCAGATCCTTACAAGGCGCCCAAACCTACGTGCCCAATATCTCTCTCTTTCGCCTGTGAATAACGGGGATGAGGGCCTTGTCGGGTGTCATTAGTAAATCCTTTGCGTCCGACTCGTTAAAGAAAAACCTTCTTCCAGTACGAGGTTCTCCTGATATCTAGAAGCTCTTTTCGGTCATAAGAGACGGTGGCAGAAACATTATGTACAAAATAAATGACAAATAACGTGAAAAATAACATACAATAGTTTAGGGGACTGTAAAATGGCAGCCATCTCCTCTGGAGCCATTGAGGATAGCCAGGACACCGGGGTTAATACACCTACAATTACAATAAGTGCCATGAGATCTTTAGTGACCACAGAGAGTCAGGACACCCGTTTAACATCCCATCCAAAAGATGACACCTTACACAGGGCAATGTCTCCAATCACTGCCCTGGGGCATTTGGATATTTTTTTAGACCAGAGGAAAGAGTGCCTCCTACATCACTTCCAGCAGCATCTGGTCTCCCATCCGGGACCGACCAGGACCAATGCTGTTTAGCTTTAGATGTAAGCCAGCAGTGGGGTGCAGGGTGGTATGCTGCTAGCACTGTCATCAACTATCATCCACTGCCATCTTCTGTCATCTTGACGTCTGACCTGCCACACTGACCACATGACCACATGACCAGGGACTCTACTGAAGAAAAGATGACAGGAGATAGAAATGAAGCTATTGCTACTCCAGTGTTTAGTGAACAATTCATAGCGTATCAAATACAATACTATATAGACCAGGGAGCCACAGGCTGCCAGTTGCTCATCCCTGGTATAGACTATCCCTAAATCCTCCATGAGCTCTGAAGCGTTGACATAGGAACAGGTGTGTGTGTGTGTGTGTGTGTGTGTGTGTGTGTGTGTGTGTGTGTGTGTGTGTGTGTGTGTGTGTGTGTGTGTGTGTGTGTGTGTGTGTGTGTGTGTGTGTCAGCCACAGGAGAACTGAGAGGCACAATTGGGGTGAAGCTAAAGGCTCCTTTTCTGTCGCTGAATCCCACTGAGCATGTGCAGCAGAGGAACGGATTACACTGGACTACACTGAGCATGTGCAGCAGTGGAACGGATTACACTGGACTACACTGAGCATGTGCAGCAGTGGAACGGATTACACTGGACTACACTGAGCATGTGCAGCAGTGGAACGGATTACACTGGACTACACTGAGCATGTGCAGCAGTGGAACGGATTACACTGGACTACACTGAGCATGTGCAGCAGTGGAACGGATTACACTGGACTACACTGAGCATGTGCAGCAGAGGAACGGATTACACTGGACTACACTGAGCATGTGCAGCAGAGGAACGGATTACACTGGACTACACTGAGCATGTGCAGCAGTGGAACGGATTACACTGGACTACACTGAGTATGTGCAGCAGAGGAACGGATTACACTGGACTACACTGAGCATGTGCAGCAGAGGAACGGATTACACTGGACTACACTGAGCATGTGCAGCAGTGGAACGGATTACACTGGACTACACTGAGCATGTGCAGCAGAGGAACGGATTACACTGGACTACACTGAGCATGTGCAGCAGTGGAACGGATTACACTGAGCATGTGCAGCAGAGGAACGGATTACACTGGACTACACTGAGCATGTGCAGCAGTGGAACGGATTACACTGGACTACACTGAGCATGTGCAGCAGAGGAACGGATTACACTGGACAACACTGAGCATGTGCAGCAGAGGAACGGATTACACTGAGCATGTGCAGCAGAGGAACGGATTACACTGGACTACACTGAGCATGTGCAGCAGTGGAACGGATTACACTGGACTACACTGAGCATGTGCAGCAGTGGAACGGATTACGCTGGACGACACTGAGCATGTGCAAGCAGAGGAACGGATTACACTGGACTACACTGAGCATGTGCAGCAGTGGAACGGATTACACTGGACTACACTGAGCATGTGCAGCAGAGGAACGGATTACACTGGACTACACTGAGCATGTGCAGCAGTGGAATGGATTACACTGGACTACACTGAGCATGTGCAGCAGAGGAACGGATTACACTGGACTACACTGAGCATGTGTAGCAGAGGAACGGATTACACTGGACTACACTGAGCATGTGCAGCAGTGGAACGGATTACACTGGACTACACTGAGCATGTGCAGCAGAGGAACGGATTACACTGAGCATGTGCAGCAGAGGAACGGATTACACTGGACTACACTGAGCATGTGCAGCAGTGGAACGGATTACACTGGACTACACTGAGCATGTGCAGCAGAGGAACGGATTACACTGAGCATGTGCAGCAGAGTAACGGATTACACTGGACTACACTGAGCATGTGCAGCAGTGGAACGGATTACACTGAACATGTGCAGCAGAGGAACGGATTACACTGGACTACACTGAGCATGTGCAGCAGAGGAACGGATTACACTGGACTACACTGAGCATGTGCAGCAGAGGAACGGATTACACTGGACTACACTGAGCATGTGCAGCAGAGGAACGGATTACACTGAGCATGTGCAGCAGAGGAACGGATTACACTGGACTACACTGAGCATGTGCAGCAGTGGAACGGATTACACTGGACTACACTGAGCATGTGCAGCAGAGGAACGGATTACACTGGACTACACTGAGCATGTGCAGCAGAGGAACGGATTACACTGAGCATGTGCAGCAGAGGAACGGATTACACTGGACTACACTGAGCATGTGCAGCAGTGGAATGGATTACACTGGACTACACTGAGCATGTGCAGCAGAGGAACGGATTACACTGAGCATGTGCGGCAGAGGAACGGATTACACTGGACTACACTGAGCATGTGCAGCAGTGGAACGGATTACACTGAGCATGTGCAGCAGAGGAACGGATTACACTGGACTACACTGAGCATGTGCAGCAGTGGAACGGAATACACTGGACTACACTGAGCATGTGCAGCAGAGGAACAGATTACACTGGACTACACTGAGCATGTGCAGCAGAGGAACGGATTACACTGAGCATGTGCAGCAGAGGAACGGATTACACTGGACTACACTGACCATGTGCAGCAGTGGAACGGATTACACTGGACTACCCTGAGCATGTGCAGCAGTGGAACGGATTACACTGGACTACACTGAGCACGTGCAGCAGTGGAACGGATTACACTGGACTACACTGAGCATGTGCAGCAGTGGAACGGATTACACTGGACTACACTGAACATGTGCAGCAGTGGAACGGATGACACTGGACTACACTGAGCATGTGCAGCAGAGGAACGGATTACACTGGACTACACTGAGCATGTGCAGCAGAGGAACGGATTACACTGAGCATGTGCAGCAGAGGAACGGATTACACTGGACTACACTGAGCATGTGCAGCAGAGGAACGGATTACACTGGACTACACTGAGCATGTGCAGCAGACGAACGGATTACACTGAGCATATGCAGCAGAGGAACGGATTACACTGGACTACACTGAGCATGTGCAGCAGTGGAACGGATTACACTGAGCATGTGCAGCAGAGGAACGGATTACACTGGACTACACTGAGCATGTGCAGCAGTGGAACGGATTACAGTGGACTACACTGAGCATGTGCAGCAGAGGAACGGATTACACTGAGCATGTGCAGCAGAGGAACGGATTACACTGGACTACACTGACCATGTGCAGCAGTGGAACGGATTACACTGGACTACACTGAGCATGTGCAGCAGTGGAACGGATTACACTGGACTACACTGAGCATGTGCAGCAGTGGAACGGATTACACTGGACTACACTGGACTACACTGAGCATGTGCAGCAGTGGAACGGATTACATTGAGCATGTGCAGCAGTGGAACGGATTACACTGGACTACACTGAGCATGTGCAGCAGAGGAACGGATTACACTGAGCATGTGCAGCAGAGGAACGGATTACACTGGACTACACTGAGCATGTGCAGCAGTGGAATGGATTACACTGGACTACACTGAGCATGTGCAGCAGAGGAACGGATTACACTGAGCATGTGCAGCAGAGGAACGGATTACACTGGACTACACTGAGCATGTGCAGCAGTGGAATGGATTACACTGGACTACACTGAGCATGTTCAGCAGTGGAACGGATTACACTGGACTACACTGAGCATGTGCAGCAGTGGAACGGATTACACTGGACTACACTGAGCATGTGCAGCAGTGGAACGGATTACACTGGACTACACTGAGAATGTGCAGCAGAGGAACGGATTACACTGAGCATGTGCAGCAGAGGAACGGATTACACTGGACTACACTGACCATGTGCAGCAGTGGAACGGATTACACTGGACTACACTGAGCATGTGCAGCAGTGGAACGGATTACACTGGACTACACTGAGCATGTGTAGCAGTGGAACGGATTACACTGAGCATGTGTAGCAGTGGAACGGATTACACTGGATTACACTGCGCATGTGTAGCAGTGGAACGGATTACACTGGACTACACTGAGCATGTGCAGCAGTGGAACGGATAACACTGGACTACACTGAGCATGTGCAGCAGTGGAACGGATTACACTGGACTACACTGAGCATGTGCAGCAGAGGAACGGATTACACTGAGCAAGTGCAGCAGAGGAACGGATTACACTGGAATACACTGAGCATGTGCAGCAGTGGAACGGATTACACTGAGCATGTGCAGCAGAGGAACGGATTACACTGGACTACACTGAGCATGTGCAGCAGTGGAACGGATTACACTGGACTACACAGCATGTGCAGCAGAGGAACGGATTACACTAGACTACACTGAGCATGTGCAGCAGAGGAACGGATTACACTGAGCATGTGCAGCAGAGGAACGGATTACACTGGACTACACTGAGCATGTGCAGCAGTGGAACTGATTACACTGGACTACACTGAGCATGTGCAGCAGTGGAACGGATTACACTGAGCATGTGTAGCAGTGGAACGGATTACACTGGATTACACTGAGCATGTGTAGCAGTGGAACGGATTACACTGGACTACACTGAGCATGTGCAGCAGTGGAACGGATTACACTGGACTACACTGAGCATGTGCAGCAGTGGAACGGCTTACACTGGACTACACTGAGCATGTGCAGCAGAGGAACGGATTACACTGAGCATGTGCAGCAGAGGAACAGATTACATTGGATTAAACTGAACATGTGTAGTAGAGGAACGGATTAAACTGGACCACACTGAGCATGTGCAGCAGTGGAACGGATTACACTGAGCATGTGCGGCAGAGGAACGGATTACACTGGACTACACTGAGCATGTGCAGCAGTGGAACGGATTACACTGAGCATGTGCAGCAGAGGAACGGATTACACTGGACTACACTGAGCATGTGCAGCAGTGGAACGGAATACACTGGACTACACTGAGCATGTGCAGCAGAGGAACAGATTACACTGGACTACACTGAGCATGTGCAGCAGAGGAACGGATTACACTGAGCATGTGCAGCAGAGGAACGGATTACACTGGACTACACTGACCATGTGCAGCAGTGGAACGGATTACACTGGACTACCCTGAGCATGTGCAGCAGTGGAACGGATTACACTGGACTACACTGAGCACGTGCAGCAGTGGAACGGATTACACTGGACTACACTGAGCATGTGCAGCAGTGGAACGGATTACACTGGACTACACTGAACATGTGCAGCAGTGGAACGGATGACACTGGACTACACTGAGCATGTGCAGCAGAGGAACGGATTACACTGGACTACACTGAGCATGTGCAGCAGAGGAACGGATTACACTGAGCATGTGCAGCAGAGGAACGGATTACACTGGACTACACTGAGCATGTGCAGCAGTGTAACGGATTACACTGGACTACACTGAGCATGTGCAGCAGACGAACGGATTACACTGAGCATATGCAGCAGAGGAACGGATTACACTGGACTACACTGAGCATGTGCAGCAGTGGAACGGATTACACTGAGCATGTGCAGCAGAGGAACGGATTACACTGGACTACACTGAGCATGTGCAGCAGTGGAACGGATTACAGTGGACTACACTGAGCATGTGCAGCAGAGGAACGGATTACACTGAGCATGTGCAGCAGAGGAACGGGTTACACTGGACTACACTGACCATGTGCAGCAGTGGAACGGATTACACTGGACTACACTGAGCATGTGCAGCAGTGGAACGGATTACACTGGACTACACTGAGCATGTGCAGCAGTGGAACGGATTACATTGAGCATGTGCAGCAGTGGAACGGATTACACTGGACTACACTGAGCATGTGCAGCAGAGGAACGGATTACACTGAGCATGTGCAGCAGAGGAACGGATTACACTGGACTACACTGAGCATGTGCAGCAGTGGAACGGATTACACTGGACTACACTGAGCATGTGCAGCAGAGGAACGGATTACACTGAGCAAGTGCAGCAGAGGAACGGATTACACTGGACTACACTGAGCATGTGCAGCAGTGGAATGGATTACACTGGACTACACTGAGCATGTTCAGCAGTGGAACGGATTACACTGGACTACACTGAGCATGTGCAGCAGTGGAACGGATTACACTGGACTACACTGAGCATGTGCAGCAGTGGAACGGATTACACTGGACTACACTGAGAATGTGCAGCAGAGGAACGGATTACACTGAGCATGTGCAGCAGAGGAACGGATTACACTGGACTACACTGACCATGTGCAGCAGTGGAACGGATTACACTGGACTACACTGAGCATGTGCAGCAGTGGAACGGATTACACTGGACTACACTGAGCATGTGTAGCAGTGGAACGGATTACACTGAGCATGTGTAGCAGTGGAACGGATTACACTGGATTACACTGCGCATGTGTAGCAGTGGAACGGATTACACTGGACTACACTGAGCATGTGCAGCAGTGGAACGGATAACACTGGACTACACTGAGCATGTGCAGCAGTGGAACGGATTACACTGGACTACACTGAGCATGTGCAGCAGAGGAACGGATTACACTGAGCAAGTGCAGCAGAGGAACGGATTACACTGGAATACACTGAGCATGTGCAGCAGTGGAACGGATTACACTGAGCATGTGCAGCAGAGGAACGGATTACACTGGACTACACTGAGCATGTGCAGCAGTGGAACGGATTACACTGGACTACACAGCATGTGCAGCAGAGGAACGGATTACACTAGACTACACTGAGCATGTGCAGCAGAGGAACGGATTACACTGAGCATGTGCAGCAGAGGAACGGATTACACTGGACTACACTGAGCATGTGCAGCAGTGGAACGGATTACACTGGACTACACTGAGCATGTGCAGCAGTGGAACGGATTACACTGGACTACACTGAGCATGTGCAGCAGTGGAACTGATTACACTGGACTACACTGAGCATGTGCAGCAGTGGAACGGATTACACTGAGCATGTGTAGCAGTGGAACGGATTACACTGGATTACACTGAGCATGTGTAGCAGTGGAACGGATTACACTGGACTACACTGAGCATGTGCAGCAGTGGAACGGATTACACTGGACTACACTGAGCATGTGCAGCAGTGGAACGGCTTACACTGGACTACACTGAGCATGTGCAGCAGAGGAACGGATTACACTGAGCATGTGCAGCAGAGGAACAGATTACATTGGATTAAACTGAACATGTGTAGTAGAGGAACGGATTAAACTGGACCACACTGAGCATGTGCAGCAGTGGAACGGATTACACTGGACTACACTGAGCATGTGCAGCAGAGAAACGGATTACACTGGACTACACTGAGCATGTGTAGCAGAGGAACGGATTACACTGAGCATGTGCAGCAGAGGAACGGATTACACTGGACTACACTGAGCATGTGCAGCAGTGGAACGGATTACACTGGACTACACTGAGGATGTGCAGCAGAGGAACGGATTACACTGAGAATGTGCAGCAGAGGAATGGATTACACTGGACTACACTGAGCATGTGCAGCAGTGGAACGGATTACACTGAGCATGTGCAGCAGAGGAACGGATTACACTGGGCTACACTGAGCATGTGCATTAGTGGAACGGATTACACTGGACTACACTGAGCATGTGCAGCAGTGGAACGGATTACACTGGACTACACTGAGCATGTGCAGCAGAGGAACGGATTACACTGAGCATGTGCAGCAGAGGAATGGATTACACTGGACTACACTGAGCATGTGCAGCAGTGGAACGGATTACACTGGACTACACTGAGCATGTGCAGCAGAGGAACGGATTACACTGAGCATGTGCAGCAGAGGAACGGATTACACTGGACTACAATGAGCATGTGCAGCAGTGGAATGGATTACACTGAGCATGTGCAGCAGAGGAACGGATTACACTAGACTACACTGAGCATGTGCAGCAGTGGAACGGATTACACTGGACTACACTGAGCATGTGCAGCAGAGGAACGGATTACACTGAGCATGTGCAGCAAAGGAACGGATTACACTGGACTACACTGAGCATGTGCAGCAGTGGAACGGATTACACTGGACTACACTGAGCATGTGCAGGAGTGGAACGGATTACACTGGACTACACTGAGCATGTTCAGCAGTGGAACGGATTACACTGGACTACACTGAGCATGTGCAGCAGTGGAACGGATTACACTGGACTACACTGAGCATGTGCAGCAGTGGAACGGATTACACTGGACTACACTGAGCATGTGCAGCAGTGGAACGGATTACACTGGACTACACTGAGAATGTGCAGCAGAGGAACGGATTACACTGAGCATGTGCAGCAGAGGAACGGATTACACTGGACTACACTGACCATGTGCAGCAGTGGAATGGATTACACTGGACTACACTGAGCATGTGCAGCAGTGGAACGGATTACACTGGACTACACTGAGCATGTGCAGCAGTGGAACGGATTACACTGAGCATGTGCAGCAGAGGAACAGATTACATTGGATTAAACTGAGCATGTGTAGCAGAGGAAAGGATTAAACTGGACTACACTGAGCATGTGCAGCAGTGGAACGGATTACACTGAGCATGTGCAGCAGAGGAACGGATTACACTGGACTACACTGAGCATGTGCAGCAGTGGAACGGATTACACTGGACTACACTGAGCATGTGCAGCAGTGGAACGGATTACACTGGACTACACTGAGCATGTGCAGCAGTGGAACGGATTACACTGGACTACACTGAGCATGTGCAGCAGTGGAATGGATTACACTGGACTACACTGAGCATGTGCAGCAGAGGAACGGATTACACTGGAATACACTGAGCATGTGTAGCAGAGGAATGGATTACACTGGACTACACTGAGCATGTGCAGCAGAGGAACGGATTACACTGAGCATGTGCAGCAGAGGAACGGATTACACTGGACTACACTGAGCATGTGCAGCAGTGGAACGGATTACACTGGACTACACTGAGCATGTGCAGCAGAGGAACGGATTACACTGAGCATGTGCAGCAGAGGAACGGATTACACTGGACTACACTGAGCATGTGCAGCAGTGGAACGGATTACACTGGACTACACTGAGCATGTGCAGCAGAGGAACGGATTACACTGGACTACACTGAGCATGTGTAGCAGATGAACGGATTACACTGGACTACACTGAGCATGTGCAGCAGAGGAACAGATTACACTGAGCATGTGCAGCAGAGGAACGGATTACACTGGACTACACTGAGCATGTGCAGCAGAGGAATGGATTACACTGGACTACACTGAGCATGTGCAGCAGTGGAACGGATTACACTGAGCATGTGCAGCAGAGGAACGGATTACACTGGACTACACTGAGCATGTGCAGCAGTGGAACGGAATACACTGGACTACACTGAGCATGTGCAGCAGAGGAACAGATTACACTGGACTACACTGAGCATGTGCAGCAGAGGAACGGATTACACTGAGCATGTGCAGCAGAGGAACGGATTACACTGGACTACACTGACCATGTGCAGCAGTGGAACGGATTACACTGGACTACCCTGAGCATGTGCAGCAGTGGAACGGATTACACTGGACTACACTGAGCACGTGCAGCAGTGGAACGGATTACACTGGACTACACTGAGCATGTGCAGCAGTGGAACGGATTACACTGGACTACACTGAACATGTGCAGCAGTGGAACGGATGACACTGGACTACACTGAGCATGTGCAGCAGAGGAACGGATTACACTGGACTACACTGAGCATGTGCAGCAGAGGAACGGATTACACTGAGCATGTGCAGCAGAGGAACGGATTACACTGGACTACACTGAGCATGTGCAGCAGTGTAACGGATTACACTGGACTACACTGAGCATGTGCAGCAGACGAACGGATTACACTGAGCATATGCAGCAGAGGAACGGATTACACTGGACTACACTGAGCATGTGCAGCAGTGGAACGGATTACACTGAGCATGTGCAGCAGAGGAACGGATTACACTGGACTACACTGAGCATGTGCAGCAGTGGAACGGATTACAGTGGACTACACTGAGCATGTGCAGCAGAGGAACGGATTACACTGAGCATGTGCAGCAGAGGAACGGATTACACTGGACTACACTGACCATGTGCAGCAGTGGAACGGATTACACTGGACTACACTGAGCATGTGCAGCAGTGGAACGGATTACACTGGACTACACTGAGCATGTGCAGCAGTGGAACGGATTACATTGAGCATGTGCAGCAGTGGAACGGATTACACTGGACTACACTGAGCATGTGCAGCAGAGGAACGGATTACACTGAGCATGTGCAGCAGAGGAACGGATTACACTGGACTACACTGAGCATGTGCAGCAGTGGAACGGATTACACTGGACTACACTGAGCATGTGCAGCAGAGGAACGGATTACACTGAGCAAGTGCAGCAGAGGAACGGATTACACTGGACTACACTGAGCATGTGCAGCAGTGGAATGGATTACACTGGACTACACTGAGCATGTTCAGCAGTGGAACGGATTACACTGGACTACACTGAGCATGTGCAGCAGTGGAACGGATTACACTGGACTACACTGAGCATGTGCAGCAGTGGAACGGATTACACTGGACTACACTGAGAATGTGCAGCAGAGGAACGGATTACACTGAGCATGTGCAGCAGAGGAACGGATTACACTGGACTACACTGACCATGTGCAGCAGTGGAACGGATTACACTGGACTACACTGAGCATGTGCAGCAGTGGAACGGATTACACTGGACTACACTGAGCATGTGTAGCAGTGGAACGGATTACACTGAGCATGTGTAGCAGTGGAACGGATTACACTGGATTACACTGCGCATGTGTAGCAGTGGAACGGATTACACTGGACTACACTGAGCATGTGCAGCAGTGGAACGGATAACACTGGACTACACTGAGCATGTGCAGCAGTGGAACGGATTACACTGGACTACACTGAGCATGTGCAGCAGAGGAACGGATTACACTGAGCAAGTGCAGCAGAGGAACGGATTACACTGGAATACACTGAGCATGTGCAGCAGTGGAACGGATTACACTGAGCATGTGCAGCAGAGGAACGGATTACACTGGACTACACTGAGCATGTGCAGCAGTGGAACGGATTACACTGGACTACACAGCATGTGCAGCAGAGGAACGGATTACACTAGACTACACTGAGCATGTGCAGCAGAGGAACGGATTACACTGAGCATGTGCAGCAGAGGAACGGATTACACTGGACTACACTGAGCATGTGCAGCAGTGGAACGGATTACACTGGACTACACTGAGCATGTGCAGCAGTGGAACGGATTACACTGGACTACACTGAGCATGTGCAGCAGTGGAACTGATTACACTGGACTACACTGAGCATGTGCAGCAGTGGAACGGATTACACTGAGCATGTGTAGCAGTGGAACGGATTACACTGGATTACACTGAGCATGTGTAGCAGTGGAACGGATTACACTGGACTACACTGAGCATGTGCAGCAGTGGAACGGATTACACTGGACTACACTGAGCATGTGCAGCAGTGGAACGGCTTACACTGGACTACACTGAGCATGTGCAGCAGAGGAACGGATTACACTGAGCATGTGCAGCAGAGGAACAGATTACATTGGATTAAACTGAACATGTGTAGTAGAGGAACGGATTAAACTGGACCACACTGAGCATGTGCAGCAGTGGAACGGATTACACTGGACTACACTGAGCATGTGCAGCAGAGAAACGGATTACACTGGACTACACTGAGCATGTGTAGCAGAGGAACGGATTACACTGAGCATGTGCAGCAGAGGAACGGATTACACTGGACTACACTGAGCATGTGCAGCAGTGGAACGGATTACACTGGACTACACTGAGGATGTGCAGCAGAGGAACGGATTACACTGAGAATGTGCAGCAGAGGAATGGATTACACTGGACTACACTGAGCATGTGCAGCAGTGGAACGGATTACACTGAGCATGTGCAGCAGAGGAACGGATTACACTGGGCTACACTGAGCATGTGCATTAGTGGAACGGATTACACTGGACTACACTGAGCATGTGCAGCAGTGGAACGGATTACACTGGACTACACTGAGCATGTGCAGCAGAGGAACGGATTACACTGAGCATGTGCAGCAGAGGAATGGATTACACTGGACTACACTGAGCATGTGCAGCAGTGGAACGGATTACACTGGACTACACTGAGCATGTGCAGCAGAGGAACGGATTACACTGAGCATGTGCAGCAGAGGAACGGATTACACTGGACTACAATGAGCATGTGCAGCAGTGGAATGGATTACACTGAGCATGTGCAGCAGAGGAACGGATTACACTAGACTACACTGAGCATGTGCAGCAGTGGAACGGATTACACTGGACTACACTGAGCATGTGCAGCAGAGGAACGGATTACACTGAGCATGTGCAGCAAAGGAACGGATTACACTGGACTACACTGAGCATGTGCAGCAGTGGAACGGATTACACTGGACTACACTGAGCATGTGCAGGAGTGGAACGGATTACACTGGACTACACTGAGCATGTTCAGCAGTGGAACGGATTACACTGGACTACACTGAGCATGTGCAGCAGTGGAACGGATTACACTGGACTACACTGAGCATGTGCAGCAGTGGAACGGATTACACTGGACTACACTGAGCATGTGCAGCAGTGGAACGGATTACACTGGACTACACTGAGAATGTGCAGCAGAGGAACGGATTACACTGAGCATGTGCAGCAGAGGAACGGATTACACTGGACTACACTGACCATGTGCAGCAGTGGAATGGATTACACTGGACTACACTGAGCATGTGCAGCAGTGGAACGGATTACACTGGACTACACTGAGCATGTGCAGCAGTGGAACGGATTACACTGAGCATGTGCAGCAGAGGAACAGATTACATTGGATTAAACTGAGCATGTGTAGCAGAGGAAAGGATTAAACTGGACTACACTGAGCATGTGCAGCAGTGGAACGGATTACACTGAGCATGTGCAGCAGAGGAACGGATTACACTGGACTACACTGAGCATGTGCAGCAGTGGAACGGATTACACTGGACTACACTGAGCATGTGCAGCAGTGGAACGGATTACACTGGACTACACTGAGCATGTGCAGCAGTGGAACGGATTACACTGGACTACACTGAGCATGTGCAGCAGTGGAATGGATTACACTGGACTACACTGAGCATGTGCAGCAGAGGAACGGATTACACTGGAATACACTGAGCATGTGTAGCAGAGGAATGGATTACACTGGACTACACTGAGCATGTGCAGCAGAGGAACGGATTACACTGAGCATGTGCAGCAGAGGAACGGATTACACTGGACTACACTGAGCATGTGCAGCAGTGGAACGGATTACACTGGACTACACTGAGCATGTGCAGCAGAGGAACGGATTACACTGAGCATGTGCAGCAGAGGAACGGATTACACTGGACTACACTGAGCATGTGCAGCAGTGGAACGGATTACACTGGACTACACTGAGCATGTGCAGCAGAGGAACGGATTACACTGGACTACACTGAGCATGTGTAGCAGATGAACGGATTACACTGGACTACACTGAGCATGTGCAGCAGAGGAACAGATTACACTGAGCATGTGCAGCAGAGGAACGGATTACACTGGACTACACTGAGCATGTGCAGCAGAGGAACGGATTACACTGAGCATGTGCAGCAGAGGAACGGATTACACTGGACTACACTGAGCATGTGTAGCAGAGGAATGGATTACACTGGACTACACTGAGCATGTGCAGCAGTGGAACGGATTACACTGGACTACACTGAGCATGTGTAGCAGAGGAACGGATTACACTGAGCATGTGCAGCAGAGGAACGGATTACACTGGACTACACTGAGCATGTGCAGCAGTGGAACGGATTACACTGGACTACACTGAGCATGTGCAGCAGAGGAACGGATTACACTGAGCATGTGCAGCAGAGGAACGGATTACACTGGACTACACTGAGCATGTGCAGCAGTGGAACGGATTACACTGAGCATGTGCAGCAGAGGAACGGATTACACTGGACTACACTGAGCATGTGCAGCAGTGGAACGGAATACACTGAGCATGTGCAGCAGAGGAACGGATTACACTGGACTACACTGAGCATGTGTAGCAGAGGAACGGATTACACTGGACTACACTGAGCATGTGCAGCAGTGGAACTGATTACACTGGACTACACTGAGCATGTGTAGCAGAGGAACGGATTACACTGAGCATGTGCAGCAGAGGAACGGATTACACTGGACTACACTGAGCATGTGCAGCAGTGGAACGGATTACACTGGACTACACTGAGCATGTGCAGCAGAGGAACGGATTACACTGAGCATGTGCAGCAGAGGAATGGATTACACTGGACTACACTGAGCATGTGCAGCAGTGGAACGGATTACACTGAGCATGTGCAGCAGAGGAACGGATTACACTGGACTACACTGAGCATGTGCAGCAGTGGAACGGATTACACTGGACTACACTGAGCATGTGCAGCAGAGGAACGGATTACACTGAGCATGTGCAGCAGAGGAACGGATTACACTGGACTACACTGAGCATGTGCAGCAGTGGAACGGATTACACTGGACTACACTGAGCATGTGCAGCAGTGGAATGGATTACACTGGACTACACTGAGCATGTTCAGCAGTGGAACGGATTACACTGGACTACACTGAGCATGTGCAGCAGTGGAACGGATTACACTGGACTACACTGAGCATGTGCAGCAGTGGAACGGATTACACTGGACTACACTGAGAATGTGCAGCAGAGGAATGGATTACACTGAGCATGTGCAGCAGAGGAACGGATTACACTGGACTACACTGACCATGTGCAGCAGTGGAACGGATTACACTGGACTACACTGAGCATTTGCAGCAGTGGAACGGATTACACTGGACTACACTGAGCATGTGCAGCAGTGGAACGGATTACACTGAGCATGTGTAGCAGTGGAACGGATTACACTGGATTACACTGCGCATGTGTAGCAGTGGAACGGATTACACTGGACTACACTGAGCATGTGCAGCAGTGGAACGGATAACACTGGACTACACTGAGCATGTGCAGCAGTGGAACGGATTACACTGGACTACACTGAGCATGTGCAGCAGAGGAACGGATTACACTGAGCATGTGCAGCAGAGGAACGGATTACACTGGAATACACTGAGCATGTGCAGCAGTGGAACGGATTACACTGAGCATGTGCAGCAGAGGAACGGATTACACTGGACTACACTGAGCATGTGCAGCAGTGGAACGGATTACACTGGACTACACAGCATGTGCAGCAGAGGAACGGATTACACTAGACTACACTGAGCATGTGCAGCAGAGGAACGGATTACACTGAGCATGTGCAGCAGAGGAACGGATTACACTGGACTACACTGAGCATGTGCAGCAGTGGAACGGATTACACTGGACTACACTGAGCATGTGCAGCAGTGGAACGGATTACACTGGACTACACTGAGCATGTGCAGCAGTGGAACTGATTACACTGGACTACACTGAGCATGTGCAGCAGTGGAACGGATTACACTGAGCATGTGTAGCAGTGGAACGGATTACACTGGATTACACTGAGCATGTGTAGCAGTGGAACGGCTTACACTGGACTACACTGAGCATGTGCAGCAGTGGAACGGATTACACTGGACTACACTGAGCATGTGCAGCAGTGGAACGGCTTACACTGGACTACACTGAGCATGTGCAGCAGAGGAACGGATTACACTGGACTACACTGAGCATGTGCAGCAGTGGAACGGATTACACTGGACTACACTGAGGATGTGCAGCAGAGGAACGGATTACACTGAGAATGTGCAGCAGAGGAACGGATTACACTGGACTACACTGAGCATGTGCAGCAGTGGAACGGATTACACTGAGCATGTGCAGCAGAGGAACGGATTACACTGGGCTACACTGAGTATGTGCAGCAGTGGAACGGATTACACTGGACTACACTGAGCATGTGCAGCAGTGGAACGGATTACACTGGACTACACTGAGCATGTGCAGCAGAGGAACGGATTACACTGAGCATGTGCAGCAGAGGAACGGATTACACTGGACTACACTGAGCATGTGCAGCAGTGGAACGGATTACACTGGACTACACTGAGCATGTGCAGCAGAGGAACGGATTACACTGAGCATGTGCAGCAGAGGAACGGATTACACTGGACTACACTGAGCATGTGCAGCAGTGGAACGGATTACACTGGACTACACTGAGCATGTGCAGGAGTGGAACGGATTACACTGGACTACACTGAGCATGTTCAGCAGTGGAACGGATTACACTGGACTACACTGAGCATGTGCAGCAGTGGAACGGATAACACTGGACTACACTGAGCATGTGCAGCAGTGGAACTGATTACATTGGACTACACTGAGCATGTGCAGCAGAGGAACGGATTACGCTGAGCATGTGCAGCAGAGGAACGGATTACACTGGAATACACTGAGCATGTGCAGCAGTGGAACGGATTACACTGAGCATGTGCAGCAGAGGAACGGATTACACTGGACTACACTGAGCATGTGCAGCAGTGGAACGGATTACACTGGACTACACAGCATGTGCAGCAGAGGAACGGATTACACTAGACTACACTGAGCATGTGCAGCAGAGGAACGGATTACACTGAGCATGTGCAGCAGAGGAACGGATTACACTGGACTACACTGAGCATGTGCAGCAGTGGAACGGATTACACTGGACTACACTGAGCATGTGCAGCAGTGGAATGGATTACACTGGACTACACTGAGCATGTTCAGCAGTGGAACGGATTACACTGGACTACACTGAGCATGTGCAGCAGTGGAACGGATTACACTGGACTACACTGAGCATGTGCAGCAGTGGAACGGATTACACTGGACTACACTGAGAATGTGCAGCAGAGGAATGGATTACACTGAGCATGTGCAGCAGAGGAACGGATTACTCTGGACTACACTGACCATGTGCAGCAGTGGAACGGATTACACTGGACTACACTGAGCATTTGCAGCAGTGGAACGGATTACACTGGACTACACTGAGCATGTGCAGCAGTGGAACGGATTACACTGGACTACACTGAGCATGTGCAGCAGAGGAACGGATTACACTGAGCATGTGCAGCAGAGGAACGGATTACACTGGAATACACTGAGCATGTGCAGCAGTGGAACGGATTACACTGAGCATGTGCAGCAGAGGAACGGATTACACTGGACTACACTGAGCATGTGCAGCAGTGGAACGGATTACACTGGACTACACAGCATCTGCAGCAGAGGAACGGATTACACTAGACTACACTGAGCATGTGCAGCAGAGGAACGGATTACACTGGACTACACTGAGCATGTGTAGCAGTGGAACGGATTACACTGGACTACACTGAGCATGTGTAGCAGTGGAACGGATTACACTGGAATACACTGAGCATGTGTAGCAGAGGAATGGATTACACTGGACTACACTGAGCATGTGCAGCAGAGGAACGGATTACACTGAGCATGTGCAGCAGAGGAACGGATTACACTGGACTACACTGAGCATGTGCAGCAGTGGAACGGATTACACTGGACTACACTGAGCATGTGTAGCAGTGGAACGGATTACACTGGACTACACTGAGCATGTGTAGCAGTGGAACGGATTACACTGGAATACACTGAGCATGTGTAGCAGAGGAATGGATTACACTGGACTACACTGAGCATGTGCAGCAGAGGAACGGATTACACTGAGCATGTGCAGCAGAGGAACGGATTACACTGGACTACACTGAGCATGTGCAGCAGTGGAACGGATTACACTGGACTACACTGAGCATGTGCAGCAGAGGAACGGATTACACTGAGCATGTGCAGCAGAGGAACGGATTACACTGGACTACACTGAGCATGTGCAGCAGTGGAACGGATTACACTGGACTACACTGAGCATGTGCAGCAGAGGAACGGATTACACTGGACTACACTGAGCATGTGTAGCAGATGAACGGATTACACTGGACTACACTGAGCATGTGCAGCAGAGGAACAGATTACACTGAGCATGTGCAGCAGAGGAACGGATTACACTGGACTACACTGAGCATGTGCAGCAGAGGAACGGATTACACTGAGCATGTGCAGCAGAGGAACGGATTACACTGGACTACACTGAGCATGTGTAGCAGAGGAATGGATTACACTGGACTACACTGAGCATGTGCAGCAGTGGAACTGATTACACTGGACTACACTGAGCATGTGTAGCAGAGGAACGGATTACACTGAGCATGTGCAGCAGAGGAACGGATTACACTGGACTACACTGAGCATGTGCAGCAGTGGAACGGATTACACTGGACTACACTGAGCATGTGCAGCAGAGGAACGGATTACACTGAGCATGTGCAGCAGAGGAACGGATTACACTGGACTACACTGAGCATGTGCAGCAGTGGAACGGATTACACTGAGCATGTGCAGCAGAGGAACGGATTACACTGGACTACACTGAGCATGTGCAGCAGTGGAACGGAATACACTGAGCATGTGCAGCAGAGGAACGGATTACACTGGACTACACTGAGCATGTGTAGCAGAGGAACGGATTACACTGGACTACACTGAGCATGTGCAGCAGTGGAACTGATTACACTGGACTACACTGAGCATGTGTAGCAGAGGAACGGATTACACTGAGCATGTGCAGCAGAGGAACGGATTACACTGGACTACACTGAGCATGTGCAGCAGTGGAACGGATTACACTGGACTACACTGAGCATGTGCAGCAGAGGAACGGATTACACTGAGCATGTGCAGCAGAGGAATGGATTACACTGGACTACACTGAGCATGTGCAGCAGTGGAACGGATTACACTGAGCATGTGCAGCAGAGGAACGGATTACACTGGACTACACTGAGCATGTGCAGCAGTGGAACGGATTACACTGGACTACACTGAGCATGTGCAGCAGAGGAACGGATTACACTGAGCATGTGCAGCAGAGGAACGGATTACACTGGACTACACTGAGCATGTGCAGCAGTGGAACGGATTACACTGGACTACACTGAGCATGTGCAGCAGTGGAATGGATTACACTGGACTACACTGAGCATGTTCAGCAGTGGAACGGATTACACTGGACTACACTGAGCATGTGCAGCAGTGGAACGGATTACACTGGACTACACTGAGCATGTGCAGCAGTGGAACGGATTACACTGGACTACACTGAGAATGTGCAGCAGAGGAATGGATTACACTGAGCATGTGCAGCAGAGGAACGGATTACACTGGACTACACTGACCATGTGCAGCAGTGGAACGGATTACACTGGACTACACTGAGCATTTGCAGCAGTGGAACGGATTACACTGGACTACACTGAGCATGTGCAGCAGTGGAACGGATTACACTGAGCATGTGTAGCAGTGGAACGGATTACACTGGATTACACTGCGCATGTGTAGCAGTGGAACGGATTACACTGGACTACACTGAGCATGTGCAGCAGTGGAACGGATAACACTGGACTACACTGAGCATGTGCAGCAGTGGAACGGATTACACTGGACTACACTGAGCATGTGCAGCAGAGGAACGGATTACACTGAGCATGTGCAGCAGAGGAACGGATTACACTGGAATACACTGAGCATGTGCAGCAGTGGAACGGATTACACTGAGCATGTGCAGCAGAGGAACGGATTACACTGGACTACACTGAGCATGTGCAGCAGTGGAACGGATTACACTGGACTACACAGCATGTGCAGCAGAGGAACGGATTACACTAGACTACACTGAGCATGTGCAGCAGAGGAACGGATTACACTGAGCATGTGCAGCAGAGGAACGGATTACACTGGACTACACTGAGCATGTGCAGCAGTGGAACGGATTACACTGGACTACACTGAGCATGTGCAGCAGTGGAACGGATTACACTGGACTACACTGAGCATGTGCAGCAGTGGAACGGATTACACTGGACTACACTGAGCATGTGCAGCAGTGGAACGGATTACACTGAGCATGTGTAGCAGTGGAACGGATTACACTGGATTACACTGAGCATGTGTAGCAGTGGAACGGCTTACACTGGACTACACTGAGCATGTGCAGCAGTGGAACGGATTACACTGGACTACACTGAGCATGTGCAGCAGTGGAACGGCTTACACTGGACTACACTGAGCATGTGCAGCAGAGGAACGGATTACACTGGACTACACTGAGCATGTGCAGCAGTGGAACGGATTACACTGGACTACACTGAGGATGTGCAGCAGAGGAACGGATTACACTGAGAATGTGCAGCAGAGGAACGGATTACACTGGACTACACTGAGCATGTGCAGCAGTGGAACGGATTACACTGAGCATGTGCAGCAGAGGAACGGATTACACTGGGCTACACTGAGTATGTGCAGCAGTGGAACGGATTACACTGGACTACACTGAGCATGTGCAGCAGTGGAACGGATTACACTGGACTACACTGAGCATGTGCAGCAGAGGAACGGATTACACTGAGCATGTGCAGCAGAGGAACGGATTACACTGGACTACACTGAGCATGTGCAGCAGTGGAACGGATTACACTGGACTACACTGAGCATGTGCAGCAGTGGAACGGATTACACTGAGCATGTGCAGCAGAGGAACGGATTACACTGGACTACACTGAGCATGTGCAGCAGTGGAACGGATTACACTGGACTACACTGAGCATGTGCAGGAGTGGAACGGATTACACTGGACTACACTGAGCATGTTCAGCAGTGGAACGGATTACACTGGACTACACTGAGCATGTGCAGCAGTGGAACGGATAACACTGGACTACACTGAGCATGTGCAGCAGTGGAACTGATTACATTGGACTACACTGAGCATGTGCAGCAGAGGAACGGATTACGCTGAGCATGTGCAGCAGAGGAACGGATTACACTGGAATACACTGAGCATGTGCAGCAGTGGAACGGATTACACTGAGCATGTGCAGCAGAGGAACGGATTACACTGGACTACACTGAGCATGTGCAGCAGTGGAACGGATTACACTGGACTACACAGCATGTGCAGCAGAGGAACGGATTACACTAGACTACACTGAGCATGTGCAGCAGAGGAACGGATTACACTGAGCATGTGCAGCAGAGGAACGGATTACACTGGACTACACTGAGCATGTGCAGCAGTGGAACGGATTACACTGGACTACACTGAGCATGTGCAGCAGTGGAATGGATTACACTGGACTACACTGAGCATGTTCAGCAGTGGAACGGATTACACTGGACTACACTGAGCATGTGCAGCAGTGGAACGGATTACACTGGACTACACTGAGCATGTGCAGCAGTGGAACGGATTACACTGGACTACACTGAGAATGTGCAGCAGAGGAATGGATTACACTGAGCATGTGCAGCAGAGGAACGGATTACTCTGGACTACACTGACCATGTGCAGCAGTGGAACGGATTACACTGGACTACACTGAGCATTTGCAGCAGTGGAACGGATTACACTGGACTACACTGAGCATGTGCAGCAGTGGAACGGATTACACTGGACTACACTGAGCATGTGCAGCAGAGGAACGGATTACACTGAGCATGTGCAGCAGAGGAACGGATTACACTGGAATACACTGAGCATGTGCAGCAGTGGAACGGATTACACTGAGCATGTGCAGCAGAGGAACGGATTACACTGGACTACACTGAGCATGTGCAGCAGTGGAACGGATTACACTGGACTACACAGCATCTGCAGCAGAGGAACGGATTACACTAGACTACACTGAGCATGTGCAGCAGAGGAACGGATTACACTGAGCATGTGCAGCAGAGGAACGGATTACACTGGACTACACTGAGCATGTGCAGCAGTGGAACGGATTACACTGGACTACACTGAGCATGTGCAGCAGTGGAACGGATTACACTGGACTACACTGAGCATGTGCAGCAGTGGAACGGATTACACTGGACTACACTGAGCATGTGCAGCAGTGGAACGGATTACACTGAGCATGTGTAGCAGTGGAACGGATTACACTGGATTACACTGAGCATGTGTAGCAGTGGAACGGCTTACACTGGACTACACTGAGCATGTGCAGCAGTGGAACGGATTACACTGGACTACACTGAGCATGTGCAGCAGTGGAACGGCTTACACTGGACTACACTGAGCATGTGCAGCAGAGGAACGGATTACACTGGACTACACTGAGCATGTGCAGCAGTGGAACGGATTACACTGGACTACACTGAGGATGTGCAGCAGAGGAACGGATTACACTGAGAATGTGCAGCAGAGGAACGGATTACACTGGACTACACTGAGCATGTGCAGCAGTGGAACGGATTACACTGAGCATGTGCAGCAGAGGAACGGATTACACTGGGCTACACTGAGCATGTGCAGCAGTGGAACGGATTACACTGGACTACACTGAGCATGTGCAGCAGTGGAACGGATTACACTGGACTACACTGAGCATGTGCAGCAGAGGAACGGATTACACTGAGCATGTGCAGCAGAGGAACGGATTACACTGGAGTACACTGAGCATGTGCAGCAGTGGAACGGATTACACTGGACTACACTGAGCATGTGCAGCAGAGGAACGGATTACACTGAGCATGTGCAGCAGAGGAACGGATTACACTGGACTACACTGAGCATGTGCAGCAGTGGAACGGATTACACTGGACTACACTGAGCATGTGCAGGAGTGGAACGGATTACACTGGACTACACTGAGCATGTTCAGCAGTGGAACGGATTACACTGGACTACACTGAGCATGTGCAGCAGTGGAACGGATAACACTGGACTACACTGAGCATGTGCAGCAGTGGAACTGATTACATTGGACTACACTGAGCATGTGCAGCAGAGGAACGGATTACGCTGAGCATGTGCAGCAGAGGAACGGATTACACTGGAATACACTGAGCATGTGCAGCAGTGGAACGGATTACACTGAGCATGTGCAGCAGAGGAACGGATTACACTGGACTACACTGAGCATGTGCAGCAGTGGAACGGATTACACTGGACTACACAGCATGTGCAGCAGAGGAACGGATTACACTAGACTACACTGAGCATGTGCAGCAGAGGAACGGATTACACTGAGCATGTGCAGCAGAGGAACGGATTACACTGGACTACACTGAGCATGTGCAGCAGTGGAACGGATTACACTGGACTACACTGAGCATGTGCAGCAGTGGAACGGCTTACACTGGACTACACTGAGCATGTGCAGCAGAGGAACGGATTACACTGAGCATGTGCAGCAGAGGAACAGATTACATTGGATTAAACTGAACATGTGTAGTAGAGGAACGGATTAAACTGGACCACACTGAGCATGTGCAGCAGTGGAACGGATTACACTGGACTACACTGAGCATGTGCAGCAGAGGAACGGATTACACTGGACTACACTGAGCATGTGTAGCAGAGGAACGGATTACACTGAGCATGTGCAGCAGAGGAACGGATTACACTGGACTACACTGAGCATGTGCAGCAGAGGAACGGATTACACTGAGAATGTGCAGCAGAGGAACGGATTACACTGGACTACACTGAGCATGTGCAGCAGTGGAACGGATTACACTGAGCATGTGCAGCAGAGGAACGGATTACACTGGGCTACACTGAGCATGTGCAGCAGTGGAACGGATTACACTGGACTACACTGAGCATGTGCAGCAGTGGAACGGATTACACTGGACTACACTGAGCATGTGCAGCAGAGGAAAGGATTACACTGAGCATGTGCAGCAGAGGAACGGATTACACTGGACTACACTGAGCATGTGCAGCAGTGGAACGGATTACACTGGACTACACTGAGCATGTGCAGCAGAGGAACGGATTACACTGAGCATGTGCAGCAGAGGAACGGATTACACTGGACTACACTGAGCATGTGCAGCAGTGGAATGGATTACACTGAGCATGTGCAGCAGAGGAACGGATTACACTGGACTACACTGAGCATGTGCAGCAGTGGAACGGATTACACTGTACTACACTGAGCATGTGCAGCAGAGGAACGGATTACACTGAGCATGTGCAGCAGAGGAACGGATTACACTGGACTACACTGAGCATGTGCAGCAGTGGAACGGATTACACTGGACTACACTGAGCATGTGCAGGAGTGGAACGGATTACACTGGACTACACTGAGCATGTTCAGCAGTGGAACGGATTACACTGGACTACACTGAGCATGTGCAGCAGTGGAACGGATTACACTGGACTACACTGAGCATGTGCAGCAGTGGAACGGATTACACTGGACTACACTGAGAATGTGCAGCAGAGGAACGGATTACACTGAGCATGTGCAGCAGAGGAACGGATTACACTGGACTACACTGACCATGTGCAGCAGTGGAACGGATTACACTGGACTACACTGAGCATGTGCAGCAGTGGAACGGATTACACTGGACTACACTGAGCATGTGCAGCAGAGGAACGGATTACACTGGACTACACTGAGCATGTGTAGCAGTGGAATGGATTACACTGAGCATGTGCAGCAGAGGAACAGATTACATTGGATTAAACTGAGCATGTGTAGCAGAGGAACGGATTAAACTGGACTACACTGAGCATGTGCAGCAGTGGAACGGATTACACTGGACTACACTGAGCATGTGCAGCAGTGGAACGGATTACACTGGACTACACTGAGCATGTGCAGCAGTGGAACGGATTACACTGGACTACACTGAGCATGTGCAGCAGTGGAATGGATTACACTGGACTACACTGAGCATGTGCAGCAGAGGAACGGATTACACTGGACTACACTGAGCATGTGTAGCAGAGGAACGGATTACACTGGACTACACTGGGCATGTGCAGAAGAGGAACGGATTACACTGAGCATGTGCAGCAGAGGAACGGATTACACTGGACTACACTGAGCATGTGCAGCAGTGGAACGGATTACACTGGACTACACTGAGCATGTGCAGCAGTGGAATGGATTACACTGAGCATGTGCAGCAGAGGAACGGATTACACTGGACTACACTGAGCATGTGCAGCAGTGGAACGGATTACACTGAGCATGTGCAGCAGAGGAACGGATTACACTGGACTACACTGAGCATGTGCAGCAGTGGAACGGATTACACTGGACTACACAGCATGTGCAGCAGAGGAACGGATTACACTAGACTACACTGAGCATGTGCAGCAGAGGAACGGATTACACTGAGCATGTGCAGCAGAGGAATGGATTACACTGGACTACACTGAGCATGTGCAGCAGTGGAACGGATTACACTGGACTACACTGAGCATGTGCAGCAGTGGAACGGATTACACTGGACTACACTGAGCATGTGCAGCAGTGGAACTGATTACACTGGACTACACTGAGCATGTGCAGCAGTGGAACGGATTACACTGAGCATGTGTAGCAGTGGAACGGATTACACTGGATTACACTGAGCATGTGTAGCAGTGGAACGGATTACACTGGACTACACTGAGCATGTGCAGCAGTGGAACGGATTACACTGGACTACACTGAGCGTGTGCAGCAGTGGAACGGCTTACACTGGACTACACTGAGCATGTGCAGCAGAGGAACGGATTACACTGAGCATGTGCAGCAGAGGAACAGATTACATTGGATTAAACTGAGCATGTGTAGTAGAGGAACGGATAAAACAGGACCACACTGAGCATGTGCAGCAGTGGTACGGATTACACTGAGCATGTGCAGCAGAGGAACGGATTACACTGGACTACACTGAGCATGTGCAGCAGTGGAACGGATTACACTGGATTACACTGAGCATGTGCAGCAGTGGAACGGATTACACTGGATTACACTGAGCATGTGCAGCAGTGGAACGGATTACACTGGATTACACTGAGCATGTGCAGCAGTGGAACGGATTACACTGGATTACACTGATCATGTGCAGCAGTGGAACGGATTACACTGGATTACACTGAGCATGTGCAGCAGTGGAACGGATTACACTGGATTACACTGAGCATGTGCAGCAGTGGAACGGATTACACTGGACTACACTGAGGATGTGCAGCAGAGGAACGGATTACACTGAGAATGTGCAGCAGAGGAACGGATTACACTGGACTACACTGAGCATGTGCAGCAGTGGAACGGATTACACTGAGCATGTGCAGCAGAGGAACGGATTACACTGGGCTACACTGAGCATGTGCAGCAGTGGAACGGATTACACTGGACTACACTGAGCATGTGCAGCAGTGGAACGGATTACACTGGACTACACTGAGCATGTGCAGCAGAGGAACGGATTACACTGAGCATGTGCAGCAGAGGAACGGATTACACTGGACTACACTGAGCATGTGCAGCAGTGGAACGGATTACACTGGACTACACTGAGCATGTGCAGCAGAGGAACGGATTACACTGAGCATGTGCAGCAGAGGAACGGATTACACTGGACTACACTGAGCATGTGCAGCAGTGGAATGGATTACACTGAGCATGTGCAGCAGAGGAACGGATTACACTAGACTACACTGAGCATGTGCAGCAGTGGAACGGATTACACTGGACTACACTGAGCATGTGCAGCAGAGGAACGGATTACACTGAGCATGTGCAGCAAAGGAACGGATTACACTGGACTACACTGAGCATGTGCAGCAGTGGAACGGATTACACTGGACTACACTGAGCATGTGCAGGAGTGGAACGGATTACACTGGACTACACTGAGCATGTTCAGCAGTGGAACGGATTACACTGGACTACACTGTGCATGTGCAGCAGTGGAACGGATTACACTGGACTACACTGAGCATGTGCAGCAGTGGAACGGATTACACTGGACTACACTGAGAATGTGCAGCAGAGGAACGGATTACACTGGACTACAATGACCATGTGCAGCAGTGGAATGGATTACACTGGACTACACTGAGCATGTGCAGCAGTGGAACGGATTACACTGGACTACACTGAGCATGTGCAGCAGTGGAACGGATTACACTGAGCATGTGCAGTAGAGGAACAGATTACATTGGATTAAACTGAGCATGTGTAGCAGAGGAAAGGATTAAACTGGACTACACTGAGCATGTGCAGCAGTGGAACGGATTACACTGAGCATGTGCAGCAGAGGAACGGATTACACTGGACTACACTGAGCATGTGCAGCAGTGGAACGGATTACACTGGACTACACTGAGCATGTGCAGCAGTGGAACGGATTACACTGGACTACACTGAGCATGTGCAGCAGTGGAACGGATTACACTGGACTACACTGAGCATGTGCAGCAGTGGAATGGATTACACTGGACTACACTGAGCATGTGCAGCAGAGGAACGGATTACACTGGAATACACTGAGCATGTGTAGCAGAGGAACGGATTACACTGAGCATGTGCAGCAGAGGAACGGATTACACTGGACTACACTGAGCATGTGCAGCAGTGGAACGGATTACACTGGACTACACTGAGCATGTGCAGCAGAGGAACGGATTACACTGAGCATGTGCAGCAGAGGAACGGATTACACTGGACTACACTGAGCATGTGCAGCAGTGGAACGGATTACACTGGACTACACTGAGCATGTGCAGCAGAGGAACGGATTACACTGGACTACACTGAGCATGTGTAGCAGAGGAACGGATTACACTGGACTACACTGAGCATGTGCAGCAGTGGAACTGATTACACTGGACTACACTGAGCATGTGTAGCAGAGGAACGGATTACACTGAGCATGTGCAGCAGAGGAACGGATTACACTGGACTACACTGAGCATGTGCAGCAGTGGAACGGATTACACTGGACTACACTGAGCATGTGCAGCAGAGGAACGGATTACACTGAGCATGTGCAGCAGAGGAACGGATTACACTGGACTACACTGAGCATGTGCAGCAGTGGAACGGATTACACTGAGCATGTGCAGCAGAGGAACGGATTACACTGGACTACACTGAGCATGTGCAGCAGTGGAACGGATTACACTGGACTACACTGAGCATGTGCAGCAGTGGAACGGATTACACTGAGCATGTGTAGCAGTGGAACGGATTACACTGGATTACACTGCGCATGTGTAGCAGTGGAACGGATTACACTGGACTACACTGAGCATGTGCAGCAGTGGAACGGATAACACTGGACTACACTGAGCATGTGCAGCAGTGGAACGGATTACACTGGACTACACTGAGCATGTGCAGCAGAGGAACGGATTACACTGGACTACACTGAGCATGTGCAGCAGTGGAACGGATTACACTGGACTACACTGAGCATGTGCAGCAGAGGAACGGATTACACTGGACTACACTGAGCATGTGCAGCAGTGGAACGGATTACACTGAGCATGTGCAGTAGAGGAACAGATTACATTGGATTAAACTGAGCATGTGTAGCAGAGGAAAGGATTAAACTGGACTACACTGAGCATGTGCAGCAGTGGAACGGATTACACTGAGCATGTGCAGCAGAGGAACGGATTACACTGGACTACACTGAGCATGTGCAGCAGTGGAACGGATTACACTGGACTACACTGAGCATGTGCAGCAGTGGAACGGATTACACTGGACTACACTGAGCATGTGCAGCAGTGGAACGGATTACACTGGACTACACTGAGCATGTGCAGCAGTGGAATGGATTACACTGGACTACACTGAGCATGTGCAGCAGAGGAACGGATTACACTGGAATACACTGAGCATGTGTAGCAGAGGAACGGATTACACTGAGCATGTGCAGCAGAGGAACGGATTACACTGGACTACACTGAGCATGTGCAGCAGTGGAACGGATTACACTGGACTACACTGAGCATGTGCAGCAGAGGAACGGATTACACTGAGCATGTGCAGCAGAGGAACGGATTACACTGGACTACACTGAGCATGTGCAGCAGTGGAACGGATTACACTGGACTACACTGAGCATGTGCAGCAGAGGAACGGATTACACTGGACTACACTGAGCATGTGTAGCAGAGGAACGGATTACACTGGACTACACTGAGCATGTGCAGCAGTGGAACTGATTACACTGGACTACACTGAGCATGTGTAGCAGAGGAACGGATTACACTGAGCATGTGCAGCAGAGGAACGGATTACACTGGACTACACTGAGCATGTGCAGCAGTGGAACGGATTACACTGGACTACACTGAGCATGTGCAGCAGAGGAACGGATTACACTGAGCATGTGCAGCAGAGGAACGGATTACACTGGACTACACTGAGCATGTGCAGCAGTGGAACGGATTACACTGAGCATGTGCAGCAGAGGAACGGATTACACTGGACTACACTGAGCATGTGCAGCAGTGGAACGGATTACACTGGACTACACTGAGCATGTGCAGCAGTGGAACGGATTACACTGAGCATGTGTAGCAGTGGAACGGATTACACTGGATTACACTGCGCATGTGTAGCAGTGGAACGGATTACACTGGACTACACTGAGCATGTGCAGCAGTGGAACGGATAACACTGGACTACACTGAGCATGTGCAGCAGTGGAACGGATTACACTGGACTACACTGAGCATGTGCAGCAGAGGAACGGATTACACTGAGCATGTGCAGCAGAGGAACGGATTACACTGGAATACACTGAGCATGTGCAGCAGTGGAACGGATTACACTGAGCATGTGCAGCAGAGGAACGGATTACACTGGACTACACTGAGCATGTGCAGCAGTGGAACGGATTACACTGGACTACACAGCATGTGCAGCAGAGGAACGGATTACACTAGACTACACTGAGCATGTGCAGCAGAGGAACGGATTACACTGAGCATGTGCAGCAGAGGAACGGATTACACTGGACTACACTGAGCATGTGCAGCAGTGGAACGGATTACACTGGACTACACTGAGCATGTGCAGCAGTGGAACGGATTACACTGCACTACACTGAGCATGTGCAGCAGTGGAACTGATTACACTGGACTACACTGAGCATGTGCAGCAGTGGAACGGATTACACTGAGCATGTGTAGCAGTGGAATGGATTACACTGGATTACACTGAGCATGTGTAGCAGTGGAACGGCTTACACTGGAATACACTGAGCATGTGCAGCAGTGGAACGGATTACACTGGACTACACTGAGCATGTGCAGCAGTGGAACGGCTTACACTGGACTAAACTGAGCATGTGCAGCAGAGGAACGGATTACACTGAGCATGTGCAGCAGAGGAACGGATTACACTGGACTACACTGAGCATGTGCAGCAGTGGAACGGATTACACTGGACTACACTGAGGATGTGCAGCAGAGGAACGGATTACACTGAGAATGTGCAGCAGAGGAACGGATTACACTGGACTACACTGAGCATGTGCAGCAGTGGAACGGATTACACTGAGCATGTGCAGCAGAGGAACGGATTACACTGGGCTACACTGAGTATGTGCAGCAGTGGAACGGATTACACTGGACTACACTGAGCATGTGCAGCAGTGGAACGGATTACACTGGACTACACTGAGCATGTGCAGCAGAGGAACGGATTACACTGAGCATGTGCAGCAGAGGAACGGATTACACTGGACTACACTGAGCATGTGCAGCAGTGGAACGGATTACACTGGACTACACTGAGCATGTGCAGCAGAGGAACGGATTACACTGAGCATGTGCAGCAGAGGAACGGATTACACTGGACTACACTGAGCATGTGCAGCAGTGGAACGGATTACACTGGACTACACTGAGCATGTGCAGGAGTGGAACGGATTACACTGGACTACACTGAGCATGTTCAGCAGTGGAACGGATTACACTGGACTACACTGAGCATGTGCAGCAGTGGAACGGATAACACTGGACTACACTGAGCATGTGCAGCAGTGGAACTGATTACATTGGACTACACTGAGCATGTGCAGCAGAGGAACGGATTACGCTGAGCATGTGCAGCAGAGGAACGGATTACACTGGAATACACTGAGCATGTGCAGCAGTGGAACGGATTACACTGAGCATGTGCAGCAGAGGAACGGATTACACTGGACTACACTGAGCATGTGCAGCAGTGGAACGGATTACACTGGACTACACAGCATGTGCAGCAGAGGAACGGATTACACTAGACTACACTGAGCATGTGCAGCAGAGGAACGGATTACACTGAGCATGTGCAACAGAGGAACGGATTACACTGGACTACACTGAGCATGTGCAGCAGTGGAACGGATTACACTGGACTACACTGAGCATGTGCAGGAGTGGAACGGATTACACTGGACTACACTGAGCATGTGCAGCAGAGGAACGGATTACACTGGACTACACTGAGCATGTGTAGCAGAGGAACGGATTACACTGAGCATGTGCAGCAGAGGAACGGATTACACTGGACTACACTGAGCATGTGTAGCAGAGGAACGGATTACACTGAGCATGTGCAGCAGAGGAACGGATTACACTGGACTACACTGAGCATGTGCAGCAGTGGAACGGATTACACTGGACTACACTGAGGATGTGCAGCAGAGGAACGTATTACACTGAGAATGTGCAGCAGAGGAACGGATTACACTGGACTACACTGAGCATGTGCAGCAGTGGAACGGATTACACTGAGCATGTGCAGCAGAGGAACGGATTACACTGGGCTACACTGAGCATGTGCAGCAGTGGAACGGATTACACTGGACTACACTGAGCATGTGCAGCAGTGGAACGGATTACACTGGACTACACTGAGCATGTGCAGCAGAGGAAAGGATTACACTGAGCATGTGCAGCAGAGGAACGGATTACACTGGACTACACTGAGCATGTGCAGCAGTGGAACGGATTACACTGGACTACACTGAACATGTGCAGCAGAGGAACGGATTACACTGAGCATGTGCAGCAGAGGAATGGATTACACTGGACTACACTGAGCATGTGCAGCAGTGGAACGGATTACACTGGACTACACTGAGAATGTGCAGGAGTGGAACGGATTACACTGGACTACACTGAGCATGTTCAGCAGTGGAACGGATTACACTGGACTACACTGAGCATGTGCAGCAGTGGAACGGATTACACTGGACTACACTGAGCATGTGCAGCAGTGGAACGGATTACACTGGACTACACTGAGAATGTGCAGCAGAGGAACGGATTACACTGAGCATGTGCAGCAGAGGAACGGATTACACTGGACTACACTGACCATGTGCAGCAGTGGAACGGATTACACTGGACTACACTGAGCATGTGCAGCAGTGGAACGGATTACACTGGACTACACTGAGCATGTGCAGCAGAGGAACGGATTACACTGGACTACACTGAGCATGTGTAGCAGTGGAACGGATTACACTGAGCATGTGCAGCAGAGGAACAGATTACATTGGATTAAACTGAGCATGTGTAGCAGAGGAACGGATTAAACTGGACTACACTGAGCATGTGCAGCAGTGGAACGGATTACACTGGACTACACTGAGCATGTGCAGCAGTGGAACGGATTACACTGGACTACACTGAGCATGTGCAGCAGTGGAACGGATTACACTGGACTACACTGAGCATGTGCAGCAGTGGAATGGATTACACTGGACTACACTGAGCATGTGCAGCAGAGGAACGGATTACACTGGACTACACTGAGCATGTGTAGCAGAGGAACGGATTACACTGGACTACACTGGGCATGTGCAGAAGAGGAACGGATTACACTGAGCATGTGCAGCAGAGGAACGGATTACACTGGACTACACTGAGCATGTGCAGCAGTGGAACGGATTACACTGGACTACACTGAGCATGTGCAGCAGTGGAATGGATTACACTGAGCATGTGCAGCAGAGGAACGGATTACACTGGACTACACTGAGCATGTGCAGCAGTGGAACGGATTACACTGAGCATGTGCAGCAGAGGAACGGATTACACTGGACTACACTGAGCATGTGCAGCAGTGGAACGGATTACACTGGACTACACAGCATGTGCAGCAGAGGAACGGATTACACTAGACTACACTGAGCATGTGCAGCAGAGGAACGGATTACACTGAGCATGTGCAGCAGAGGAACGGATTACACTGGACTACACTGAGCATGTGCAGCAGTGGAACGGATTACACTGGACTACACTGAGCATGTGCAGCAGTGGAACGGATTACACTGGACTACACTGAGCATGTGCAGCAGTGGAACTGATTACACTGGACTACACTGAGCATGTGCAGCAGTGGAACGGATTACACTGAGCATGTGTAGCAGTGGAACGGATTACACTGGATTACACTGAGCATGTGTAGCAGTGGAACGGATTACACTGGACTACACTGAGCATGTGCAGCAGTGGAACGGATTACACTGGACTACACTGAGCGTGTGCAGCAGTGGAACGGCTTACACTGGACTACACTGAGCATGTGCAGCAGAGGAACGGATTACACTGAGCATGTGCAGCAGAGGAACAGATTACATTGGATTAAACTGAGCATGTGTAGTAGAGGAACGGATTAAACAGGACCACACTGAGCATGTGCAGCAGTGGTACGGATTACACTGAGCATGTGCAGCAGAGGAACGGATTACACTGGACTACACTGAGCATGTGCAGCAGTGGAACGGATTACACTGGATTACACTGAGCATGTGCAGCAGTGGAACGGATTACACTGGATTACACTGAGCATGTGCAGCAGTGGAACGGATTACACTGGATTACACTGAGCATGTGCAGCAGTGGAACGGATTACACTGGATTACACTGATCATGTGCAGCAGTGGAACGGATTACACTGGATTACACTGAGCATCTGCAGCAGTGGAACGGATTACACTGGATTACACTGAGCATGTGCAGCAGTGGAACGGATTACACTGGATCACACTGAGCATGTGTAGCAGAGGAACGGATTACACTGATCATGTGCAGCAGAGAAACAGATTACATTGGATTAAACTGAGCGTGTGTAGCAGAGGAACGGATTAAACTGAGATCGTGTAGCAGAGGAACGGATTACACTGAGCATGTGTAGCAGAGGAACGGATTACACTGGATTACACTGAGCATGTGTAGAAGAGGAACGGATTACGCTGGATCACACTGAGCATGGGTTGCAGAGGAAGGGATTACACTGATCATGTGAAACAGCAGAACAGATTACACTGATCATGTGTAAAGGTTGAACGGTTTACACTGATCATGTGTAAAAGTAGAACGGATTACACTGGATTACATTGAGCATGTGTAACAATAGAATGGATTACACTGATCATGTGTAACAGAGGAACAGATTACACTGGATTACACTGAGCATGTGTAGCAGAGGAACGGATAAAACTGAGATTGTGTAACAGGGGAACAGATTACACTGGATTACACTGATCATGTGTAGCAGAGGAACGAATTATGCTGATCATGTGTAACAGTGGAACGGATCACACTGGATTACACTGAGCATGTGTAGCAGAGGAACAGATTAAACTGAGATTGTGTAGCAGAGGAACGGATTACGCTGGATTACACTGAGCATGTGCAGCAGAGGAACGGATTACACTGAGCATGTGCAGCAGAGGAACGGATTACACTGAGCATGTGCAGCAGAGAAACAGATTACACTGGATTACACTGAGCATGTGTAACAGTATTACGGATTACACTGGATTACACTGAGCATGTGTAGCAGAGGAACGGATTACACTGGATTACACTGAGCATGTGTAGCAGAGGAACGGATTACACTGAGCATGTGCAGCAGAGAAACAGATTACACTGGATTACACTGAGCATGTGTAGCAGAGGAACGGATTACGCTGGATTACACTGAGCATGTGTAGCAGAGGAACGGATTACATTGGATTACACTGAGCATGGGTTGCAGAGGAAGGGATAAAACTGAGATTGTGTAACAGGGGAACGGATCCCACTGGATTACACTGAGCATGTGTAGCAGAGGAACGGATTACACTGATCGTGTGTAACAATAGAACATATTACACTGATCATGTGTAAAAGTAGAACGGATTACACTGGATTACAATGAGCATGTGTAACAGTAGAACGGATTGCACTGATCATGTGCAGCAGAGAAACAGATTACACTGGATTACACTGAGCATGTGTAGCAGAGGAACGGATAAAACTGAGATTGTGTAACAGGGGAACGGATTACACTGGATTACACTGAGCATGTGTAGCAGAGGAACTAATTACGCTGATCATGTGCAGCAGAGAAACAGATTACATTGGATTACACTGAGCATGTGTAGCGATGGGTAAAAATGCTTCATGGGTGTCAGTTGTTGATGTGTGCAGAGGGTCCCTGGTTCGAGCCCAGGTAGGGGCGAGGAGAGGGACGGAAGCTACACTGTTACACATGTGTAATAGTAGAACGGATTACAATGAGCATGTGTAACAGAGGAACGGTAAGGTGAGCTAAAATGTAAATAAGTCAATCTATTGTGTTTATGTTGAAATACCATACCTCATATACAGTGAGGGAAAAAAGTATTTGATCCCCTGCTGATTTTGTACGTTTGCCCACTGACAAAGAAATTATCAGTCTATCATTTTAATGGTAGGTTTATTTGAACAGTGAGAGACAGAATAACAACCAAAAAATCCAGAAAAACGCATGTCAAAAATGTTATAAATTGATTTGCATTTTAATGAGGGAAATAAGTATTTGACCCCTATGCAAAACATGACTTAGTACTTGGTGGCAAAACCCTTGTTGGCAATCACAGAGGTCAGACGTTTCTTGTAGTTGGCCACCAGGTTTGCACACATCTCAGGAGGGATTTTGTCCCACTCCTCTTTGCAGATCTTCTCCAAGTCATTAAGGTTTCGAGACTGACGTTTGGCAACTCGAACCTTCAGCTCCCTCCACAGATTTTCTATGGGATTAAGGTCTGGAGACTGGCTAGGCCACTCCAGGACCTTAATGTGCTTCTTCTTGAGCCACTCCTTTGTTGCCTTGGCTGTGTGTTTTGGGTCATTGTCATGCTGGAATACCCAACCACGTCCCATTTTCAATGCCCTGGCTGAGGGAAGGAGGTTCTCACCCAAGATTTGACGGTACATGGCCCCGTCCATCGTCCCTTTGATACGGTGAAGTTGTCCTGTCCCCTTAGCAGAAAAACACCCCCAAAGTATAATGTTTCTATCTCCATGTTTGACGGTGGGGATGGTGTTCTTGGGGTCATAGGCAGCATTCTTCCTCCTCCAAACACGGCGAGTTGAGTTGATGCCAAAGAGCTCCATTTTGGTCTCATCTGACCACAACACCTTCACCCAGTTGTCCTCTGAATCATTCAGATGTTCGTTGGCAAACTTCAGACGGGCATGTATATGTGCTTTCTTGAGCAGGGGGACCTTGCGGGCGCTGCAGGATTTCAGTCCTTCACGGCGTAGTTTGTAACCAATTGTTTTCTTGGTGACTATGGTCCCAGCTGCCTTGAGATCATTGACAAGATCCTCCCGTGTAGTTCTGGGCTGATTCCTCACCGTTCTCATGATCATTGCAACTCCACGAGGTGAGATCTTGCATTGAGCCCCAGGCCGAGGGAGATTGACAGTTCTTTTGTGTTTCTTCCATTTGCGAATAAATGCACCAACTGTTGTCACCTTCTCACCAAGCTGCTTGGTGATGGTCTTGTAGCCCATTCCAGCCTTGTGTAGGTCTACAATCTTGTCCCTGACATCCTTGGAGAGCTCTTTGGTCTTGGCCATGGTGGAGAGTTTGGAATCTGATTGATTGATTGCTTCTGTGGACAGGTGTCTTTTATACAGGTAACAAGCTGCGGTTAGGAGCACTCCCTTTAAGAGTGTGCTCCTAATCTCAGCTCGTTACCTGTATAAAAGACACCTGGGAGCCAGAAATCTTTCTAATTGAGAGGGGGTCAAATACGTATTTCCCTCATTAAAATGCAAATCAATTTATAACATTTTTGACATGCGTTTTTCTGGATTTTTTGGTTGTTATTCTGTCTCTCACTGTTCAAATTAACTTACCATTAAAATTATAGACTGATCATTTCTTTGTCAGTGGGCAAACGTACAAAATCAGCAGGGGATCAAATACTTTTTTCCCTCACTGTAGGCTATACAACAACGACCAGTTGTGCAACAGCATGTCATTCCTAAGGTGACCTGGGTACACAAAGGCCTGGAGTGAAATAGTATCACTATGTGGACATTGTGACACTATGTATGTAACACCGTCATTATGGAGCAATGGGCCTGTTACTGCTGTGACATAATGCACCAGAGACCCTCGACCCAATGGAAACACATCCCACGACACATCTCTCAGTTCTGCCATTGGTCGGGTCTCTCTTACCTCTACCCCTCTCTCTCTCCATCCCTCCTCCCCACCCACTCATCACATCTCCCATTGCTGGGTCTCTCTAACCCTAAGCTTAAAATAGCCTTTATCCTCATGGAAACGTCAGAAATGTCCCCATGAGGGAGAATTTTCCATGTTTTACTATCCTTGTGGGGATTTTAGATCCCCACAAGAATATAACATCTCTCTCTCGCTCTCTCTCTCTCTCTCTCTCCTCTCCCACTCTTACCCTCTTCCCTTCTCTCCCTGTCCCCCTCTTCCCCCTCTCTCCCCGTCTCTGCAGCTCCCACATTTTACAGCCAAACCAGGATCCTCACTTCAAATGCACCCTAGAAACAAGTCTTTGCATGTCCATGGAGATACATCTACAATTCATACATAGTTCACATACCCTATGTGAGCTAAGCCTCACTGTGCAACATTTGTTATCGACCCTTTAGGAAAAAAATGTCAGTCATTAAAAGTTGAGTGAATCATGGCAGGGAGGATGATGGGTAATGGAATACAACTCGTAGCGCTACGGTATACTGTAGAACGCTGCTTACGCACACATTGGATGAGTCACTAGTGGGAGGCGCCTGCTTTCTGCTGCGATGGTGTGATGAGGTATTAATACAGTGTACAGAGAGAAAAAATTAAACAGGTTTGACAACCAATTACACAATCTGAATTCTCTGTGGCAAAATGCACTTAAAGTACATCTGTCGGCTGTGTGCTGAGAAAACACATGCATATTATGGCCTGAGAAACTGAACAGAGCACTTGGCTGGATCGTCCCAAAAACTGTTTAAGGGATATTTAGTTACTATTTACTTATATTTTCATCTAAAACAGAGGAGATGCAAGAGAGCAGTTAGCCTAGCAGTTAGAGTGTTGAGGCCAGTAACTGAAAAGTTGCTGGTTTGAATATCTGAGCCAACACGGTGACAAATCTGCCGATGTGCCCTTGAGCAAGGCATTTAACCCTAATTTCCTCCAGGGGCGCTGTACTATGGCTGACCCTGCAAAACAACACATTTCACTGCATCTATGTGACAATATATTTGTTGTTGTTGTTGTTCATAATAAGTGATATGACATTGCTCTGTGCCATTATACGTACATGTTGTCTTTGGAAATACGATCTCTGTATGACTCCATGGCATGTTCAACTCCAACTTCCAACCACTCCAAGCACACTCCTTGGAATTAAACATTATCCTGAACATTATCCTGCTATGGGAACAAAGGACATACGGTGACTTGTTCCAAAAATAGCTCTCTGTGCTTCTTCTCCCCCTACAGTGTTTCCCACATTGAGTAAGGTGACACGGTAAACCCTGCATTTCTAAGACAAACACATGCGCACACACACGCGCACGCACGCACGCACGCATGCACGCACACACACACACACACACACACACACACACACACACACACACACACACAGTCACAGAACAGTGCAGGTCTGTCTGTGGGACTGGTTCCAGCACTTGTTTTCTTCGCACAGGAAGAGCCTTGGACTTCTTTAACCAAAAAATAGCAGTGAAGCAGCATCTCACATGAATAAGTCCTTCAATGTTTTAGTGTTCTTTAAATAGCAAGAGGACTTGTGTCGTCACACAAACCGAGTGACATTAGCAGGTTTGTCTCCAAGACAAACTGAAGCTGTGTGTGTTTTCCCCAGTCAAACAGTGGGGTTGGTGTTGGGGGACTGTTTCAGAGTTGGCTGTCTCTCTGTGGTTCCACGGTGTAGACCACCAGAGTATCTCGCCTCACCACAACTCATCATGGTTTCCCTGGTCTACGTGGTGCCTACATCACGTCTACCATGAGAGAGAGAGAGAGAGAGAGAGAGTGTGTGTGTGTGTGTGTGTGTGTGTGTGTGTGTGTGTGTGTGTGTGTGTGTGTGTGTGTGTGTGTGTGTGTGTGTGTGTGTGTGTGTGTGTGACAGAGAGAGATGTGACAGAGCGAGTGTATGGCTGGTATAGAGGTAGGTAGTGGAAGAAGTCAAAAGCATTGCAGGCAAAAACCTGGCGCCAGTGAGTTCATTCTGACTGCAGGTCTATAAACCCAGGCAGTATAGTGGCATGTAGGTTAATCACTTAGAGACACACCTGTTATATGATTCACTGTCAGGACAGGTGGATTCTTAGGGGAAACAGAAAATGTCTGTCTCCACTCTTGAGAAATGGAATACCTAGCAGGTCAATGTGTGCCACAACATCTCCATATCCTGTTCTGTAGCTATAGTTGTGGAGGACCAGAGTAGGCTATGTGACACTGGTATACTACACAATGAATGGTGTTCATTTCATTTATTTGTCCTTTCTTTAACCAGAGAAGTCACATTGAGAGGTACGTGTCTTGTTTTGCACATGCCCCATAGAAATGCATACTACTGTACATTATCAAGAAGGGAAAGGGTAGGGGGGTATGTAGTCAGTTGCACAACTGAATGACTTAAAGCGTAATGTGTCTTCCACATTTCAGCCAACCCCTCTAATCGACGTTCACTTCATTTGCGCCCGGGGAGCAGTTGTTGTTGGGGGTTAATTGCCTTGCACAACAGTGGATCTTTCCAGCTTGCTGAACCAGCGACCTTTCGATTACTGGCCCAACACTCTTAACCGCTAGGTTACCTGTCCACTGTCAAAATAACATGACATTTTGCTGAGGAAAGCAGCTAAGCTGACTAATATGTCTGCCCTAGATATCCAGTCTTCATGTCTATCAACACATAGACTGGAGCACTCAGGTTAGGATTTCTACACTGCTCTCACACAGTCAGCAGCACCTTTGGACAGCAGTAAAGGGAGGGATACCTGATGCCCTTTTAAAGATTCCCTCTTCCTATTCACCTGTTTATGCACCGCCCACTTGAACCAGTTCCTGATCGAATATGATTGTTTGCCTCTTTTCCAGCTCATTCCCAAACAAAATGTCATTAAATATGATTTAAATTAAACAAAACAATTAAATAAAGTGCACAACATATGAAAGATATGTTCATTATATGTTAAGGAAAATTATTTTAAAATTCAAAAGTTTGTTTTCATTTGGTAGCGATGTTTGTTAGCTTTAGCATTCTCATAAAGAAAGGCTGGCGATGTTAGCTATTTAGAATATTAGACTGTACAGTGCCTTCAGAAAGTATTCACACCTGTGTACTTTTCCACATTTTGTTGCGTTACGACCTGAATTAAAAATGTATTCAACTGAGATTTTGTGTCACTGGCCTACACACAATACCCGATAATGTCAAGGTGAATGTTTTATTATTTATATTTATTAATAAAGAATGAAAAGCTGAAATGTCTTGAGGCAATAAGTATTCAACCCTTTTGTTATGGTAAGCTCAAATAAGCTCAAAAGTAAACATTTGCTTAACAAGTCACATAATAAGTTGCATGGACTCACTCTGTGTGCAATAATAGTGTTTAACATGATTTTGTAATGACTACCTCATCTCTGTACCCCACACATACAAGTATCTGTAAGGTCCCTCAGTCGAGCAGGTAATTTCAAACAGATTCAACGCAGACATTGAATATCCCTTTGTCCATGTTGAAATTATTAATTACACTTTGGATGGTGTATCAGTACACCCAGTCACTACAAACATGCAGGCGTCCTTCCTTACTCAGTTTGCCCGGAGAGGAAGGAAACCGCTCAGGGATTTCACAATGAGGCCAATGGTGTGATTAAAACAGCTACAAAGTTTAATAGATGTGATCACGCTCAATGTTTGAAATGGCAATGTTGTTAGCAGGGCCAGTTCCAGGCATAAGTGACATAAGCGGTTGCTTAGCGTCCCCGGCCGCTATTGGAACCCACACCAGTCGGGGCCTCAACTTGTTGATAGTTAGAATAGTAGAATACACAAGGTGCAAGTTCTAAATGTGGTTGTGCATCAGCAGTTTTTCTCTTTTTATGTCAGTCACTGACAGTCACTCAGTTAGCCATGTTGGCTAACAGTTTTTAGATTGGTAAATTAGTCTAGCCAGTGCACAGGGGCCCTGACCTCCAGAGGGCCCCCATTGGTTTTGTTAGTCACTCTTACTCAGTGTAACGCCCTGGCCATAGAGAGGGGTTTTTGGTCTTTATTTTTGGTTAGGCCAGGGTGTTACATTGGGTGGGCGTTCTATGTTCATTTTTCTATGTTTTTGTATTTCTTTGTTTTGGGCCGTGTGTGTGTGTGTGTGTGTGTGTGTGTGTGTGTGTGTGTGTGTGTGTGTGTGTGTGTGTGTGTGTGTGTGTGTGTGTGGCTCCCAATCAGGTACAGCTGAAGTTCGTTGTTGCTGATTGGGAGTCACACATAAGTAGCCTATTTTTCCTTTGGGTTTTGTGGGTGATTGTTTTCTGTTGTGTTCATTTGGGACCAGACAGGACTGTTTGCTGTCGTTTCTTTTCGTGTTTGGTATAGAGTGTTTTGTTCATTAAAATCTTTAATAATGAATACACATCCTCCGCTGCACCTTGGTCTAATTCTAACGACAGGCGTTACACTCAGATATAATTAATATGGCATAAGTCATGGCAAAATGTGTAGAATTGCAGGATATTTGCTTTAAAACTGCAAAAAAATGTGTCTCTGCCCCATGGCAAAAAGAGTAGAATTGCAGGAAATTTGTTCAAAAATTGCTTAATGTTCTCTCTGCCCCATGGCAAAATGTGTCGAACTGCAGAAAAGACAAGAACCGGCCCTGGTTGTTAGACACACAATATCAATGACAAACTAAACGTTTAATGTAGATAACATTAGGATATGTACCATCTGTTGTGCCACTAAGATAACAAACTACCGCTGCCAGTCATTCCCTATAAGAATGCTAATGCTAATGAAGGTCGCTAACAAGTGCTTATACTCCGTAAAAAAAAAAGTTTACATTGTTTTCAATAATTTTCCTCCACATAGAATTAACATATCCTTTCAATTCTGTGCACCTTATTTAATAGTTTTTACTAAATGTAATTCATATTTAACAACATTTTGGTTGTTTGTCAATGGGCCGGAAGGAGGAAAACAATCACAACAAATTGGGTGTGCCCTTGCTGCCAGGCGTCATAAGGGCCCCGATTGCAACCCGAGTTAACCGTGCTTAAATAGAAGGTTATTACCTTTTTATGCACTTTTCTCTTTATACGTATTCTGACCTTTAACTTAAGGATGCTATTCATTCGGGGTGGAGACTTTGACAAACTCCAATCTTGGTTTCATCAGACCAGAGAATCTTGTTTCTCATGGTCTGAGAGTCCTTTAGGTGCCTCTTGGCAAACTCCAAGCGGGCTGTCATGTGCCTTTTACCGAGGAGTGGCTTCCGTCTGGCCACTCTACCATAAAGGCCTGATTGGTGGAGTGTTGCAGAGATGGTTGTCCTTCTGGAAGGTTCTCCCATCTCCACAGAGGAACTCTGGACGTCTGTCAGAGTCACCATCGAGTTCTTGGTCACCTCCCTGACCAAGGCCCTTCTCCCCTGATTGCTCAGTTTGGCCGGGCGGCCAGCTCTAGGGAGAATCTTGGTGGTTCCAAACTTCTTCCATTTAAGAATGATAGAGGCCACTGTGTTCTGGGGACCTTCAATGCTGCAGACATTTTTTGGTACCCTTCCCCAGATCTGTTCCTTGACACAATCCTGTCTCGGAGCTCTACGGACAATTCCTTCACCCTCATGACGTGATTTTTGCTCTGACATGCACTGTCAACTGTGTGACCTTATATAGACAGGTGTCTGCCTTTTCAAATCATGTCCAATCAATTAAATTTACCACAGGTGGACTCCAATCAAGTTGTAGAAACATCAGAAAGGATGATCAATGTTTCTGTGCTGTCATGTGTTGCTGCCTTGCTATGTTGTTGTCTTAAGTCTCCCATTATGTAGTGTTGTGGTGTCTCTCTTGTCGTGATGTGTGTTTTGTCCTATATTTATGTATTTTTATTTTTTATTTTAATCCCAGCCACCGTCCCCACAGGAGGCCTTTTGCATTTTGGTAGGCCGTCATTGTAAATAAGAATTTGTTCTTAACTGACTTGCCTAGTTAAATAAAGGTAAAAAAAATAAATAAATAAAAATGAAAAAAGGATGCACCTGAGCTCAATTTCCAGTCTCATAGCAACGAGTCTGAATACTTATGTAAATAAGGTGTTTCTATTTTTTATTTTTTTTGCCAACATTTCTAAAAACCTGTTTTCGCTTTGTCATTATGGGCTCTTGTGTCTAGATTGATGAGGGAGAAAAAAAATATTTAATCAATTTTAGAATAAGGCTATAACAAAATGTGAAGAAATTCAAGAGGTCTGTACACTTTCCCGAATGCAGTGAATATTAGTCACTATCAGTATGGACTGTCAGTAGGCCTAATAACAACACATATTCAACTGCCAATTTACTGTTAGTTACCTTCAGTTGGAATAGCCTACATTATCACTCCATTTAATTACATTGTTTTGTTTATCATCATTTGCTTCCTCTGTAAACGCTGTCATGGCCATGTGGCTGAGGATCATTAGTCACAGTTGATAACAAAAAAAAAGACACGTAGGGTATTTAAATCGTTATGTAGCGGAGTGCATAACTAGCTGTAACAGTTTGAACCTGGCGCATGGTGCAATGCTTGGCTGGGTCATCACACAGTTCCACGGTTAGTGCAGGCAATAGGGGAGGGTATAGACAACTACTGTGCACTATTATCCCTACTATTATTACATGTACACTCATCTTCTCACATTACCATGGGTTAAAGAACCTGGCAATTTTCAGAATTAATCAAACCACTGTATTTTTGATTGATCAATATATTTAGCCTGTAAAGCCTCTCCAAACCAGTTTTTTTTAATGATTCATACATACTTTCCCCCCACCCTAAAATTTGCCTAAATATTACACACGACTGGAGTCTTTTTTTTAAATCTACCAGTTGGTGTTGAAACGGAGATGAATATGCTTAGATTTAGATGGCTTTCTTTATTTGATGGCTTATTAAGATACTGTACATGTACTGAAAATCCTTTTGAATTAAAACTCAGTGAGAAAATCTGTTGGCCAGCAAAGTGGGAGGGTTTCAGCAGATTAATTATATTTATTCAGCACGCACAAGGGAACCACGCCTGCAAAGCCTGTTACACACCTTCACAAGGTAAGTCTGAATACCAGCTACTGAGAAGTGCGTAGGAAAGGCATGCATATGAAAGGCGTAAGTTCCTAAGTTGGAATCGGGCCCAAGGTGTGTGATATACTGTAGGCTCCTCTAGTGACCTGTGTTGTGAGACTATCCCACAGACAACAGAGAGGGTTCTCAGATGACAAGCCGGTGACCTAAGTGTTTGGTGGTAGTTTCCCTGTGTCGCCTACAACACAAGAGTGTGTGTTTATACAGTATGTACCATATCACATCTACCATATGAGTGTGTGCGTGTGTGCTTGTGTGTGTGCACGTGTTAGTGTGTGTGTGTGTGTGTGTATGAGTGTGTGTGTGTGTGTGTGTGTGTGTGTGTGTGTGTGTGTGTGTGCACCTGTGTTAGTGTGTGTATTTGTGTGTGTGTGTGTGTGTGTGTGTGTGTGTGTGTGTGTGTGTGTGTGTGTGTGTGTGTGTGGACATGTTTAACTATACTTGTGGGGACCAGAATTCCCCACAAGAATAGCGAACAAATTAAAATGTAGCAAGTGCCTATTAAGGTTCAAATAAAGTAACAAGGTTGACCATAACAGGGCTGACCTTGATAGAGCTGAGAGTAACAGGGTTGACCATAACAGGGCTGACCGTAACAGTGTTGACCGTAACAGGGTTGACCGTAACAGGGTTGACCGTAACATGGCTGACCGTAACAGGGTTGACCGTAACAGTGTTGACCGTAACAGGGTTGACCGTAACAGTGTTGACCATAACAGCGTTGACCATAACAAGGTTGACCGTAACATGGCTGACCGTAACAGGGTTGACCGTAACAGGGTTGACCGTAACATGGCTGACCGTAACAGGGTTGATTGTAAAAGTGTTTACCGTATCAGGGTTGACCGTAACAGTGTTGACCGTAAGGGGGCTGACCGTGGCAGGGTTGACCGTAACAGGGTTGACCATACCAGGGCTGACCGTAACAGGGTTGACCATACCAGGGCTGACCGTAAGGGGGCTGACCGTGGCAGGGTTGTCTGTGACAGGGTTGACCGTGACAGGACTGACCGTGACAGGGTTGACCCTGCCAGGGTTGACCGTAACAGTGTTGACCATAACAGCGTTGACCATAACAAGGTTGACCGTAACATGGCTGACCGTAACAGGGTTGACCTTAACAGGGCTGACCATAACAGGGTTGACCGTAAGTGGGTTGACCGTAACAGGGTTGACGAATTCATCTTAAATCTGCCATAAATCCCCTTGTGACAGGGGGAATGGACAATTGTTGCGTGCAACAGGGAGTGGCAATTGAATGCAAGCTTCAACAACCTTTTTTAAATTGCTAAAACATTTCTAGCCTGTCTATCCATGGGTAACAGGGTTGACTTGTTATGCTCAACCTACACAGTTTTCCACCACAAAATGGTTAAAAAGAGTAGAACGAGTTTACCTGCTTTTACGCTATGATTCGACTATTAGATGTATATATATATATATGTATATGTATATGTGTATATATATATATATATATATATATATATATATATATATATATATATATGTATGTATGTTATTATAACACTGAGTTGTTAATATAGTTTCACAATATTAAAACGAGAGTCCACGAGGGACAGACGTAAATGAATCATTCATTTTAAAAATATAAAAAATCGGATTTATTGCATGTGGTCTATATTAATGGGCACTTCATTCAATAGCAGAGGCTATAAGAATGTAATATTGGTGCACAATTTCTACTTAAAATATCAAAGGTCACTCTTTTCATGGAATGACCCAGATAGTGGAAGAACTCAAAAGCATTGCAGGCAAAAACCTGGAGCCAGTGGTTTCATTCTGACTGCAGGTCTATAAACCCAGGCAGTGTAGTGGCATGTAGATCATACACTGAGACACACCTGTTATATGATTCACTGTCAGGACAGGTGGATTCTTAGGGGAAACAGAAAATGTCTGTCTCCACTCTTGAGAAATGGAATACCTAGCAGGTCAATGTGTGCCACAACATCTCCATATCCTGTTCTGTAGCTATAGTTGTGGAGGACCAGAGTAGGCTATGTGACACTGGTATACTACACAATGAATGGTGTTCATTTCATTTATTTGTCCTTTCTTTAACCAGAGAAGTCACATTGAGATGTATATGTATTTTTCAAGTGCTATGCATATTCCCTGTAGAAATGCATATTATTTTAACAGAGAACTGTCCACTGTCAAAATAACACAAGATTTTGCTGAGGAAAGCAGCTAAGCTGACTAATATGTCTGCCCTACATATCCAGTCTTCATGTCTATCAACACATAGACTGGAGCACTCAGGTTAGGATTTCTACACTGCTCTCACACAGTCAGCAGCACCTTTGGACAGCAGTAAAGGGAGGGATACCTGATGCCCTTTTAAAGATTTCCTCTTCCTATTCAATGACTGTGATACTGTATACTGTAGGTTCCTCTAGTGACCTGTGTTGTGAGACTATCCCACAGACAACAGAGAGGGTTCTCAGATGACAAGCCGGTGACCTATGTACGGTGACAGTCTTCTCACATAAAGAAATACAAAACGCACAATCAATGAACTATTGGTTTCTTGATTTCACTTATTTTGTCACTGTGTAAGTCTATTGGCCTCTATTTGTCTTTCTGTTAGTCACCCACTTTTCCATGATAATCCTAATAACACGCATTATACATCGAACAACAACTCAGTGTTATAATACATCAACCAACAACTCAGTGTTACAGTGTTATAATACATCAACCAACAACTCAGTGTTACAATACATCAACCAACAACTCAGTGTTATAATACATCAACCAACAACGCAGTGTTACAGTGTTATAATACATCAACCAACAACTCAGTGTTACAGTGTTATAATACATCAACCAACAACTCAGTGTTATAATACATCAACCAACAACTCAGTGTTACAGTGTTATAATACATCAACCAACAACTCAGTGTTATAATACATTTACATTTACATTTTAGTCATTTAGCAGACGCTCTTATCCAGAGCGACTTACAGTAGTGAATGCATACATTTCATACAATTTTTTTTTTTTCCCTGTGCTGGCCCCCCGTGGGAATCGAACCCACAACCCTGGTGTTGCAAACACCATGCTCTACCAACTGAGCTACAGGGAAGGCTAATACATCAACCAACAACTCAGTGTTATAATACATCAACCAACAACTCAGTGTTACAGTGTTATAATACATCAACCAACAACTCAGTGTTACAGTGTTATAATACATCAACCAACAACTCAGTGTTACAGTGTTATAATACATCAACCAATAACTCAGTGTTATAATACATCAACCAACAACTCAGTGTTACAGTGTTATAATACATCAACCAATAACTCAGTGTTACAGTGTTATAATACATCAACCAATAACTCAGTGTTATAATACATCAACCAACAACTCAGTGTTACAATACATCAACCAACAACTCAGTGTTACAGTGTTATAATACATCAACCAATAACTCAGTGTTACAGTGTTATAATACATCAACCAACAACTCAGTGTTACAGTGTTAAAAACAATAAACCTCTGTGATATAATTGACATAGACGTACAGTACAAAATACCAGGCCTGATCCAGACAGGTTGAAGAATCAGTCATCCCTGTTATATGTTTATCTCGTTTACATTCACAGATCTGTGAAAGGTAGTGCCATCAGTAATCCAACCATGGGCAAAAACAAACAATCAAAAACAATGAAAAGTGACATATTTTTGATGTTGGCTGAGTAGTAACGCTAAATGATACCCATGTTTCTGGATATTTGGAGGCAGGCATGCCAACTCTTATTCAGTTGTTGTAGAATGTGTATTACGCCTATCATCGCTGTATAGTCACTAACAGTATAGGGTACTGTTATTTAAAGTTATTTATTGAGGATGAAAGTTGTTTTCTAGAGCCTTCAAAGCTCACCACTGATCACAGTTGGTGTGAACTGTAAAGCCTCTGTCTTCAAAAGCTCCACAAATGAATAGCGTTTTGCTGATGTGTGCAGATTTCCCATGATGGTTGAAATGGCTCTGAGCCTTATGTCTTTAATAAAGGAAGAAATCCACATTAACCTACTAATTAGTTTTTTATTTGAATGGCTTGTGTAATTCCTAAGACGTTGGGGGAGGGGGGGGGGTTCTGTGCTGACATGTGGAATTGTTTTAAGAAGGTCATACTATGGATCATTTATTTACCTATTGGATTTAGAATTTTAGGACCCCTTTATAAATATATATATATTTCCATTTGTTTTTTAAAACCAGTATCGGTTTCCTTCAGATTAGTCCCATGACATTTGTGGGGGTCGTAGAGCAAAACGGAGACCACCATCGTGTTGGTGAGAGTCTCCCCTTTCCATAGAGTTGTAGTTTGTAGGTCTAACTGTTCGGACGCTAAAGACGTTTTCGTGAGAAGACCGATGTTTGGGATGTCTCATGGTCTGCCAAACACCGCTCTAGCTTTGCCACCTTTCACAACAGATACGGAAGTGCGACACTGGCGAATGCGGTGGATATCTCTAGCTTAAACTGATGGATTTTGAAGGGGATTATTTTGTTACGTAGACTCTAGGGGGCTAATGAACGGCCTATGATGTTTGAGTGTGTGAGTATGTATGTGTGTGCTTTTTATGCTTTTCTGACTAGTTGTCCTGCCTTCACAGTCTAACAACCTTGTGTCAAAACAGCCTTGTGGGTGTGTAGCTGCACATTGCTGACAGCCACACTATTCCCCAGGAAGTCTCAATAACCCCAACTACCCCAGATCCATTTCGTTTCTGTGCTCAGTCGACCCGTCCAATGCTGTGTTCTGGATACCTCTAACTACAGTGTATAATACTGTATCTGCTGTAATACCCATTTCAGACATAATATGTGGTATATAACCTGTAAAAAAATATAAGGTACACCCTTTTAGGTTCTAGGTGCTATCTAGAACCTAAAAGGGTTCCTCGGCTGTCCCCATAGGAGAACCCTTTGAAGAACCCTTTTTTTTCAGAACCTTTTGGGGTTCTACATGGAACTCTTTCCACAGAGAGTTCTACATGGAACCCAAAAAGGTTCTACCTGGAACTTAAAAGGGTGCTCCTATTGGAACCCTTTGTTCTAAGAGTTTCATGTTTATAAGACCCCTTTCAAACAGCTCCTTATTTACCACTTTCTTGTAGGTTTGCATTTCAAATTAGGGAGGTGTTAAACAATGGACGTTTTAGTGAATTTACCTGCAAAAAAAGCTGAGAACCATTCACACAGACCCAATAGTCGTATTTTGGTTACAGGGTCTGTGAAAATGCAGGAATCATGACTAGGTCTTTAGGTGGCTTTTAATTTACCATGCTTTTTACCCCCTATCCCCTATATTCAGATATATCAAAAAGCAGGCAAAAAGAAGCAGCCATTCTAAATTAGTGGGATTTTGGTCTGTGTATGAAAGGGATAACGAATGTGAACAATGGTTGTTGATGCACTGAATGGTTTGCAGAGTTATGATATTTTCTTGGAGGGGGAGTGAAGGTGGAGAGAGAGAAAGAAAGAAAGAAAGAAAGAGAAAGTGTGAGAGAGAGAGAGAGAGAGGAGAGAGAGAGAGAGAGAGAGAGAGAGAGAGAGAGAGAAAGAGAGAGAAAGAAAGAAAGAAAGAAAGAAGGAAAGAGAGAGAGAAAGAGAGTCTTGTTAACTCATGAGATGATGGCCCATCTGGTTTAAGTTACTGAGTCCCCCTCCTCAATACTCCCAGTCGATATTCACATCATAAGAAGGAATTCCCCTAGACCACACCCACAAATTGGGTAAAGCAAACATAATTTTTTTTGTCACTCTGTAAGTCTATTGGTCTCTCTTTCCCATTGACCCCCATTGCAAAAGAGACAATTGTTTGTTATGCAGAAATAACAAATGCCAAAAAGCTGCTGTGTTGTCCAAAGTACATGTAACCAGGTCAAAAATCCCGACCTACAGTTCGCAATGCTCCCACATAGGAAAATGGAGCCCGTTAGAAGAGCCTTGTGGCTTCAGGCTATTCGGTGTGGGAGAATCAGGGAATTGTGGGGACCTGGTGTCCAAGTAGACAACACGTAGATATGTGTGTAGAAAACATTTAATCACAGGTAAGACATGTTTAGTACAGTCTGTTTATAGTCGGTTTGTTTGTGTTGTTGGTCTTGGCTAGCTTAATGTTCTGGTTGGTAGCTAGCTAGCATTCACTCACGTGGCTACTAGCCCCGTCATGAAAAGGGGCAAGAGGGAAGCCCTACATTATCAAGTTTTTCAAAGTAGTGAGAATGATCAGGAGCAAGAAAGTAATCTTTAGAGATGTTGTACTTTTCTTAAATGTAGTTTTGTTATTGACTAATATAGTACAAGCATAAGACAATAATACGTTGTTGCTGCCAGTGCGGTAACCAAAGTAACCATAGGTTGTTTTCCCCGAGGCCGGGTGAGGGCGGGTGAGGCCGGGTGAGGGCGGGTGAGACCGGGTGAGGGCGGGTGAGGCCGGGTGAGGGCGGGTGAGGCCGGGTGAGACCGGGTGAGGCCGGGTGAGGGCGGGTGAGACCGGGTGAGGCCGGGTGAGGCCGGGTGAGGCCGGGTGAGGCCGGGTGAGAACGGGTGAGACGGGGTGAGGGCGGGTGAGGCCGGGTGAGGCCGGGTGAGGCCGGGTGAGGCCGGGTGAGGGCGGGTGAGACCGGGTGAGGCCGGGTGAGGCCGGGTGAGACCGGGTGAGGCCGGGTGAGGGCGGGTGAGGCCTGGGTGAGGCCGGGTGAGGCCGGGTGAGGCCGGGTGAGGCCGTGATATTTTACCTAATACCGACTGGGACTATAAGAACCGCATGATGTCAATAATATGTCCCATTCTAGAACCTTAGCATCACTTCAATTCAAACTGTCATGTATTGTTCTGGCAGAGAAACATTGCAGACATCTTGATCAGTTTGAAATGATGTTTTGTTTGATTAAGGGTTACCACAATGTGTACCACTGATTTGGCCAATGGGAATCCGGCCCAATAGATCTTGACAAACTGCTGACAAACTGACATCTCTTCCTCATAACAAGAGCAGGGGCTCAATGGTGTCCGATTCCCAGTTCAGATTCCCAGTTCAGATTCCCAGTTCAGATTCCCTGTTCAGTTCATACCAACCGAGCCCGTGTGGCTCAGTTGGTAGAGCATGGTGTTTGCAATGCCAGGGTTGTGGGTTCAATTCCCATGGGGGACCAGTATGGAAGAAGAAAAAAAGGTATGAAATGTATGCATTCACTACTGTAAGTCGCTCTAGATAAGAGCATCTGCTAAATGACTAAAATATAAATAAAAAGAACATCTTAAAATACAGAATTCTAAAAACCCACTTATACACTCTCCATTGATTTCTTAATTGTCGCTCTCCTTACTACCATGTTCCAGATATCTCCGTCTTCATAATGTTAATTTCAAGGATGTTTTCCCAAATTTCCCCTCCAAAGCTTCCAGATTTATAATCACCATTGAGAGACAAATGTTCAAATATTGAACTTCATACCAGAACAGGGCTAAACCAAACAACCTTGACATTTTCTGCTCTCCTTTCTTGTTAAGAAAGCGGATTTATAGTGTGTTCCTGCGTAGTGGCATAAAAGTTAGGGGACTCTCTCTCTCTCTTCCAGATGATCCACTCCACAGTTGATGTGTTGGGTAGGATCCTAAAATGGCACCCTATTCCCTATATAGTGCACTACGTTTTACTTGGGCCCACAGGGATCTTTTTAAAAGTAGTGCACTATGTTAGGAATAGGGTGTCATTTGGGATGCAGATTTAGATTATTATTGACATTCCCATCTCCTGGCTGAGTTCACCCAATCCAGGCAACTTTCCAGGTGTCCAAACGGGGCCTTGAATTTGACGAACCATGGAAAAGGTCACACATTCCAGACTACCCTCTCAGGGGGGAAAAAGAGTCCACACCTTCACAGAAACGCGTATAGCATACCCTTTTAAAATCTGACAACAATTATGGCATGAGTTTCAGCAAATTATTATGCCAAAATCGATGTGGTAAAACTCCTCACTGGTTTTGCTCAGTCTGGAGTTCATCATGACAGAGATGTATAATAGGAGCCCTGAAAATAGGAACTGGTCTAGAATGACTTGAAACACATAAGCCTTCACACAAGCCTGGCATACACTACCGCCATGAATAAATAAATAGATCAACAGAAATACAAAAGATTTAATCGATTGTTGTGAAGATGTGATTTTACTAATTGTGCTGTTGAACACTGGGAAGAAGAAAATCTATTTACTGGAGGATGATGCCAAGATGGAGACTGCTGCTTGAACGTTTCAAAATGTTTGGTGATTGCTGTAATTACTGAGGCCTTATTTCTGGACCCGGAGTTCCAATTGAGTGTTCAAGGGGAAATAAAATAAAACCTTTACTTTCTTCAACTGTTTCCATAGGAACCGGGTGTACATTGTAAAGATGTGGTTGCCGACAGAGCCATAGAGCAATATTCTCCACAGTACTGTAGCTGTGATATAGTACACTATAAGCTTGGTAGTCAAACACATTATGGTGAAATTCTGTGTGGAATGGTTAGTTAGGGATTTATTTTGTCATCTGGATTTTTAATCAGTCTTTGCTGTCTCCATGTAAGTTGTAACAAATAATTCAGCTATTTTCAACTTTAAGCACAGTAAAACTTCATATTGTACAAATAAAGTTTTGTCATTTTCAATGTCCATTGTTTGTTAATGTTTTACCATAATAGAAAACAGGTGGGTTTGACTCACTACTTACACAATAAGGTCATAATGACTGTATAAAGTTACACATTTTGAATAGACAATAAAATGGGGTCATACAATTACGGTATTTTGTGACATGGTAAAAAAAAGAAAATCACCCATCTTAGTCACTCTGTGATGGAAAGATTATATCACTGTTAAAAAGGACAGTATTCTTCTAGTGTATTACACAATGTTCAATCATCTAAAAGTAGAGTAAAGGTGGTTTTGGGAAACCGTATTGGACAAGTATTTGTGTTAACCACGAACTATAAGATTAAGAGCTGGTTTTCCCCAGCCTTTCCTGGACGTAATCCTAGTCCTGGACAAATAAGCCTACTCCATGGAGTAGGCTGATACTTTAAGAGGTCATCATGTTATATTTGTGTTCTTAGGCCCCAAAATGACTCTTTTTTTCTTTGTAAATTGCTTGAATTTGAACATTATTTCATCATGCACTAGCACAGAGACATGTGGATCTGAGCCAGCCCAGGCCCCCTCCATTGACGTATGACTTCATATAACTCTGTAATCACACATCCACTAAATCTATCATTGTTCTTTCATTCGGAAATCACCTAAATACCGAATCAATAACACATTCAAATGATCACATATTTCAAATGTAATACGTTTTAAAATCAATAATTGCTTATGACACAAGAAGATTTTAAATAACGATGTTTGTGATGTCTCCATGTTTATATGGCAATAGTGTCTCTCCGGCTTCTAAACATACCTCTATGTCCTCCACTATGGCGCTAAAGAAGCCCTTAAACCTCAAATCACTAAAATGTTGTCAACTGTCAGAAATCCCCTTTCTCCTTGGCCTGTGATTCACAGTGCCTGTAGTCTGCCTGGCCTGGCCAATGATCTGATGGTCCACACACTTCCTAAAGACCTAACGTAATGTTGACTGGAGACAAAGTGAGTGGGATTCTTTCATAGCCTGTCATGGCTGGCTATGTGACTACTATACTACATTGTATAGTTGAAGTTCAAGTTTTATTACACCCACCTAGAAGTCAATACAAACAGAGCATACAAATGGCATGAGCATAATGATACATTGCAACAACAAAAAAAGGACAGACCATGTCTAAGCTAATATTATATATTTATACAGGTTGTACAAAATAAGCGTATTCTATCGTGCGAGTCCCAAGATCGGGAAATGTTACCTGAACAACAGCAGATACTTCTCCACCACACCAGACGAAGAGTCCCATGACCGCTTCCCCGACGTCTAACTACGTCGGCTGGGTTTAAAGAAGGAAGATGGCACCACTTTATTTAGGGATCGTGTGAACTCTATACATTTTTCTCACAACAGTGCTTGTGTTAAAGATACTGCTCTCACTTTAAATGGAATATTTACTTAATAAGGCTTTATAAAGTCTTCATATGTACTAAATATTAAAATACATGAACAACTTAAAGTCTTTATAAAGTCTTATTAAGTACTACATATTTAAAGATGAATCACTTTATAGTAAAATGTATCATCTTCATTGATATCAAAATAAAAAAGGCCATAGTAAAACCTGATGGTGAGATCAGTTGGAAGTTGGCACAGTCCTAAATGTGTCAGTGTCTAATTAATGTGAATGTTATGCTATCATCATGTCATCATATCATCACCCAGGGTGTCACATCTGTGGCACTGAGCTCATGGGAAGCTCCCTCCCTGGTATCGGCCGGCCATGCCTCATGTTCGCCAGCTCCCTCGGCCGGCTATGGTCTGTGTGAGGGAACCAGCGAGCCCTCCCGATTCCTTTTTAGAGGTTTCTAATCCTGGCGGGGTCTGCTGACATCACGCCGCCTCTCGTCTGCCGATGTGTCGTATGCACGCTCTCATTTCCTCCACGACTTGCGAACACCAATCTCTGCTGCCCGCGCTGTTGGTCTTGTTCCTGACGTCCAATTGGCTGATTAAAACAGCCTGCCTTGTCTAGAGGCCCAGACAGCACGGCCAGTCCCTCTCTAGCTGCCTGCCAAGGAGAGGAGGGTGTTACGTTTTGGGAGAGAGTAGAGGAGCAGCAAGGCAGCGTGACGAGCTCCCCCCCGCCCCCTGTCCTCCCCCCCCGTCCTCCCCTTTCCTCGCCCCTTCCCCCTTGTTCCCCTCTCCTCTCCTCTACTCCTCCTTCCCCCCTGCTCCCCTGCCTTCCCCTTTTCCTCCTGCCTTCCTACTGCTCCCCTGTCCTCCCCCCTCCCCTGTTGTAGCTATTTCTCTGACTGGGCAGTCTGCCCTAGCACTGTTATAGCACCATGTGACCAGGAAGTGTGGCTCCCATCCATTTCCTCTCCTGACTGAAGGGAAACATTGTAACGGAGTGGGATGGCTCTGTGCTCTATTACGTAGCGGGATAAAAATAACTAGCATATTTAAGGCTGCAGAGGAATCCCAGCGCAGGCATAGGGTGGACAGCCTGCGACTCGGCAGGAGCTCTCCCTGCCTTTCTCTGCTCGTCTCCCTCCCTCTCTCTCTCTCTCTCTCTCCGCACTCCGCTTTACTCCCGCTCTCTCTCCTTAGCCTATACGCAGAAGCCCACCAGATCCGACGGTGTGATGCAAGCGGCAGACCGGTCGGGACTGGGGACCGGGGCCCTGCCTATGGAAGCTTGGCTGGGGCCTTGTAAATACACAGTCACTTTTGTTTATTGTCAATTCCATTTGCTTTGGCAATGTAAACATATGTTTCCCATGCCATTGAATTGAATTGAGACAGAGGAGCGGGGTCCAATGCAATGCTATGCACACCACCCCACTGACTGTCTGGAACTGCATGTTTTCAAACCTGTTGTTGTTTTTTTATGAACAGAAGCTCTAGCAAACAAGTCTGGAATTGTTTTGTGGAATGAATAGGCACATCCAAGTCTGTCTACCCGTCTCCTCCAGCATTATGCTACGGTAGAGCACCTCTTGTTCTATACAGCCCAGTCCTGAGCATCGGTTCTAGCCAAATTTGACTGAAATGTTAAGCTTGATTTTGCCTTCAAAATCTTCAGTTACTATCCATAAGATGTATTTCTCTTGATCCTAAATGTTCATTCAAAACATCCTTGCAGAACTGACAAGCAAGCATTAACTGTTTTGATTAATCCTTTTTAATCTCTTAACTACCCCGACAATAACTTCTACCTGAGATGTCCTCTACACACCTGACTGCAATGTCTGTGCGGAAATAAATAGACAGCAATCACGAACAGGAAAACGTTTATCATGTTTCTCTCATGTATTTCACTGATGCATTTTATCATGGTACGTACCCATGCATTTCAATCATGTATTTGACTGCCATGTGGGATAAATAAAGTAAAGTAGACTTAGTTTGTGAGATGGGCTTTGAGTCCCTCACTGAATTATCCAGCTGTTCTTGTAAGGACTGGGAGAGGAGAAGCAAGTACAGGGATTGAACATTTAATAAACAACGGACATCAAACAGAACACGGACAGCATCTGGACAGGGGAAAAAAATAACGACATCAATGCTGACACAGGGGAACAAACTGAGGAACAGACAGATATAGATGGGGCAATCAACAAAGTGAAGGAGTCCAGGTGAGTCCAATGAGCGCTGATGCGCGTAATGATGGTGACAGGGGTGCGTAATGATTGGCCGCCTGATGCCCTCGAGCGCCAGAGAGGGGAAGCGGGAGCAGGCGTGACAGTTCTTCTACTTACACACAATGTCATAATAATATAATTCACACACTTAAAAAGACGATTAAAAACCAACCAACATTACACGATCAGATGACAGACACAGCAAATATAATCACGTTAAAAATGTTTGGGGAGTTGTTTGCTATTCTTAATAAACAGCAACAGATATTAACAAAACTAGACTGAGTTTTCATTAAGGAAAGAATGAATGCAATTGTTTATTACTGTAAAGCATCTGGAAAGAGAGCAGTGAAAACCTCAATATCTGGAGTATGATCCTCTAGTCCTCATATTGACTTGAACGCTTTCCAAGGGGACTGAACTAGCTGGGGATGGAATGCTGCTGGAAACCATCAAAATCAAGACAACTGCTCTGATTGGAGACAACAGCTGCCAAGCACTCAGTGAGTTGTGCAAGAAGGTTTCTAAACTTTATTTACCCATCTTTATACACTTTACACTTATGTTTGTTGAATAACATATCAATAATTTGATATTAAGTACAACTGTGATGGGGATACAATTTTTACTTTCCAGTGACCAATCCGGTTGTAGCCTTTTTTTAAATAGAAAATATTCCTCTGAGATGAAATCCTGACAACCTGGAAGAATGTGGGGGTGGGGGGTTCTGTTTGTCAACAACTTCGCAGTCCAATCCCAGAGGTATGGACAAGTTATAGAAAGATAATTCCAATTTGAGGTCACAGTCAGTCAGCCAATAGTGTGGGAGCCTAGCTTATAGGGCCCTAGAACAGTCATAACAATAGTTGTGATAACACAGCCAGTCTCATCATGGGAAACTCTGTACATAGAGCCAAGAACAACACCTGAGACAACCCGACTAGGAAATACTTTCAAGAGACTGCAGGAGCGGCTGCTGCAGGTAAGAGACTGATGGAGCTGCTGCTGCAGGTAAGAGACTGATGGAGCTGCTGCTGCAGGTAAGAGACTGGCAGCATACTTCATCCATTCATTGATTGGACCAATCCTAGTGGCAATTTAACATGAGGACACACGCACACATCTCATACCATCAGATGTGTCATTTAGGTCAATTATGGAAAACATGACACCGCGACAGTACTGAGTTTACATGATTAGCATTGATGTACAAAAACATTAGGTCAGTTTTCCTCATCAGGTTCTTCTGATCATTTCAGGTAGATATGATGTTTGGACAGTAATAACTACATCCTCCTAAGGATTACGTGTATGGACAATGTAGACTATATTTAAAGTACCACAGCATTGTACTCTGGAGCACTAGAACATACAGGAAACTGACAAAATAATGGAAACACTTGAGTAAATGAGAGATACAAAGTATATTGAAAGCAGGTGCTTCCACACAGGTGTGGTTCCTGAGTTCATTAAGCAATTAACATCCCATCATGCTTAGGGACATGTATACAAATTCTGGGCAGGCTATTATTTTGGCTACTATGGCCCTTATACGATGACAATGTCCCCATCCACAAGGCACGAGTGGTCACTGAATTGGCATGAAGACAATATAAACCATATGCCATGGCCGTCTCAGTGACCAGATCTCAACCCAATTGACCATTTATGAGATATTCTGGAGCAGCGTTTCCCACCACCATTAGAAAAAACAGCAAATGATGGAATTTCTTGTGGAAAAAAGGTGTCGCATCCCCCCCAATAGAGTTCCAGAATCTATGCCAAGGTGCATTGAAGATGTTCTGGCTCGTGGTGGGCCCAACGCCCTATTAAGACACTTAATGTTGGTGTTTCCTTTATTTTGGCAGTTACCTGTAGATCAGAGTTGATACTACACGCCTAATGTAAATACATAAATAAAGAAAATCAAATTAGTTTTGCTAGAACATCAATTAAGTTATTAATATGTATTTTTGTTTTAATTAACCATCATAAAATGGGCACATATAAGTACTAGTACAGCAGTATGATGACGACACTGGAATGGATAGACAACTGTAAATAGAACCATGAATTGATAGGAGGTACACAATGCTCTCTCTCTCTCTCCCTCTCTCTCTGAGCCAACCACCTCAGAAAGAGTTGAAAATGTCCTCTTTACAAAGACATTGTCCTCCATCATAAAGAAAATGGCCATGCTGACATAGTCCCTTTGTGTTTTAAAACCTGCTGCAGGAAACAGGTATTCTTTAATAAAAAATAAATAGTTTTAACTCATAACATATACTTCTCACCAACCAAAGTCAGGAGGTTCAGTCTATAAAATGGATATGTGATGGCTTATGACAGTTGGCCTAGAATATATCCCCAGAAATACGTTGATAGCGGAAAAATAATACCTGCTAACTAAGTCAAACAATTCTTCTACAATTATCATATCGTGTCTCTACATTGAAAGGTAGATATCATGTGCTGTAAATGTGGTAATGAAGACAACCAATGGGATACTTGTTGACATGGCCCAACCGACAAGATCCTGATGCAACAGGATTGGTGGGCCAGTAGTGTTTGCTCCAGAAGTGTTTGCTCTCCATACAGGACTCTAAACTGATAGACGTCTAACTACGGGACAGACAAAACATTTATGTTGGCTTCCAGCTCTAATCAAACACTGACAGCCTCAGCCCACTTCAAAAACAACATGAGAGTCAATTCAGAGATCATGCTAGTTTATAAGTATTACTGGTGTTATATAAATAGATGTACATAGTCATCGACATTGAGTGTACAAAACATTGAGGACACCTGCTCTTTCCATGACAGACTGAACAGGTGAATCCAGGTGAAAGCTATGATCCCTTATTGATGTCACTTGTTAAATCCACTTCAATCCGTGTAGATGAAGGGGAGGAGACAGGTTAAAGAAGGAGTTTTAAGTCTTGAGACATGGATTGTGTGTGTGCGCCATTCAGAGGGTGAATGGGCAGAGACAAAATATTTAAGTGCCTTTGAACGGGGTATGGTAGTAGGTACCAGGCGCACGGGTTTGTGTCAAGAACTGCAACGCTGCTGGGGTTTTCACACTCAACAGTTTCCCATGTGTATCAAGAATGGTCCTCCACCCAAAGCACATCCAGCCAACTTGACACAACTGTGGGAAGTATTGGAGTCATGGGCCAGCATCCCTGTGAAACGCTTCTCACACCTTGTAGAGTCCATGCCCTGATGAATTGAGGCTGTTCTGAGGGCAAAAGGCGGAGCAACTCAATATTAGGAAGGTGTTCTTAATGTTTTGTACACTCAGTGTAGCATGTTGAGTATATAGTCATAATTGGAACTCAAACTGCCTATTCTACGTAAAGTTAACTGCCTATTCTATAGAAAGGACATCCATACAAAGCATGTTGTAATGCTGATCTCACATGAGGTTCAGAAATAACTTAATCATTTACTGTCCCACTCCTTCAATGATCACAAGACATGGTGTGAGACCTATGAAACCCTAAGGGAATGAAAAGTCATGGACACATAGTTAACATTAATCCTGAAGTGAGCCAATGCTTCTCTCATGTTATGATTACTTTATGTATAGGTTGATCATGCATATGGCCAAAACTATGTGGACACCCCTTCAAATTAGTGGATATGTCTATTTCAGCAACACCCATTGCTGACAGGTGCATAAAATTGAGCACATAGCCATGCAATCTCCATAGACAAACGTTTGCAGTAGAATGGCCCATACTGAAGAGCTCAGTGACTTTCAACGTGGCATGGTCATATGACGCCACCTTTCCAACAAGTCAGTTCGTCAAATGTCTGCCCTGCTACAACTGCCCGTCAACTGTAAGTGTTGTTATTGTGAAGTGGAAACGTCTAGGTGCAACAACGGTATATATATATATATATATATGTTATTGAATTTTGTTCTTCACTTTCGCTAAAAACGCTCAGGCCCGCATGCCGCCTGTTGCCGACACCTGGACTAGAGTGGCAGACCATCGAAGACGTACAGTAGATGGGAGTGTCCCCGTTCCAGGATGAGCATTTGTTGTGTCTTCTATAGGGGCTACAATATCTGTGTCAATGAGAGCAGCTACAAGTCATTATTCCTATACTAACAAGCCTACTTTACATGCGCGCGTAAAACCAGTCCTTTAGAATTGCGTTGATCCGGTTTCCCTACATTAGCTCTTGATAAAAAAGGCAAACGGCATGTAGGGCCTCCCTGTTGCCATCGCTCTGTTTGTATGGATATAAACAGAAACAGTTGGAGTTTTTTTTCTTCTCTCTCTCTCTCTCTCTTTCAGCCCTGCACTCTCTTTGCTGTTGTCATGAACTGCACCTTCTTTTTTTTCTACCAGCGCGCGCAGTGTTGTTCCCGTCCTGCCGGGCGGTTGCTCAGCAACGCGAAGGCGTGTCCACCAGCGATGATTTAAGCCGTAGGAAACCCTTGCTCGCTGTCACTTTGTCAGTTCAGTCTGTTCTCTAGTCCCTGCATGGAAGTGGAATTGCTAGGGAGACGAGGGAATCCCCCTATAGTGTCGCCTCACTCCTGATGAATTTGCATCAACGTTACCAAGCTTGGTTTTATCGGTCTCCGTTTTGCCTGTTCCATTCGCTGCGTCCACAAGCATGGCTTGGAGTGAAGTATAGCGCCACATCATCCCGGACTGTCAACCCGTGAAGAATACACAACTGATGCTGTACAACAAACGGTGTATTTATCAGAAGAAATTCATCAGAGGAACCAGGTAGGCCTATATTTTCATTGATGAGGTGCGGGCTTTTTTTCAGTTTGACTATCCAGAATATTGGGTTGCCATAATAAAGACATTGCGCTTGGATTTGATTCACTACGTTAGCCTATTCATTTTTGGGGGGGCGAAAACGAGAAGGATTTACGTTGATTTTTAAAAATATTTTTTGTTTATGCAGGCAACCACCAAGTGACTTCGACAATATGGCATTGAGCGGGACGCTTTTGCCATCCATATCCACATTTGCAAGCGGCCCGAATGTCAAGAATAAATCCATGGGACATGCGAATTTGGTGAGTATGGTCTACTATATTAGCTATCTATATATCAACAGTCTTAACTAGCCTAAATAGGACATTCTGCATGTTTAATGGTAGGTCAGTACATAATCGGTTTTAATGTAGCCTATGTATTTTCTATGTAAATTCCTTTGCTTGACCTTATGTCATTGCCGCACTCTAGAATACTGCACCTCTGTTGGGGCGTGCACCAGCAAGTAGAATGTTCAGTGTGGCTACTAACTGAGCGGAGGGTAGCCTACTGTAAGTGTTTAGATTGCAGTAGGGGCATCCTATTACTTTGTTATAAGACAATTGATTTATGTTGTTGACTTATTATTATTATTATTGCCAAATATATCATGTGAATATAGAATAGGCTATTAAATGTGACTATTTTAAGGATCTGAGGTTTCTTGTGTTATATAGAAGCCTAATAAAGTTCCACTACTCTATGCAGACCTGGATTACACACAAGAATATCTCATGACACAATATTTTCTCAGATAGAAGATACATTTGACAAAGAATCACAGTTTTTATATAGTTCAGTTAAATAGAGAGGGGGAATCTACAGGTAGCTGTATTAAACATTTGGCAATGGCATGTTATGACCTAAGACCTGTCTCAATGATTTAGCCATGGATATCCTATTAGATTATTCAAATTCTTAATTCTATGGACATTCAGCGTTATGTTAATTGAATGACTATGACCACAGGTGTCTTTCAGTCCTTGTGCTGTGTAGTAATGTGTTTCTCTTCCCTAGAGATGGAAAGAGGACATCTCCACTGTCATGACCAAGAAAGAGCCTGAAGATCTGGACCTACTAGACTATGACTTTATCCTGTCCAACACTATGCTACAACAGCAGGCTGAGGCCATGGCAGCAAATGGGTCCCAGAACCTATCCCCTTCCCCAGGCTCGTACTCATCCTACCAGCTCCCCTCTCCCCAGGACTCTGCCCACAGTGACATGCTGTACACCATCCCTGACATCAGCGACGTGTCCCCCTCTGGGGGGTTCGTGGCCGAACTGATGAGGCCTGAACTGGACCCAGCATACCTCCATCCCACCAGCCTCCATGGCAAGTTTGTGGTGAAGACCACCATGGATATGGCAGAATACGGCCAAAGCATTAATGTGATTAGTAAGGCCGGTGCAGGTGTCAGTGCTGCCACGGACTCCTCCTCCTCCTCCTTGCCGTTTGTTTGTCATATGATAAAGCAGGAGAACCCCAGCATGTGCACCATCACCCAACCCATGGATCTCCACCTTGGGGGGGTGAACTCACACTCCCAGCCCAGGACTGGACAGAGGCCTCACCTCGACCCCCACGGTTTCTCCCCAGGGGGGCGTCCTATGACAGCCAGCCGATCAGCCTCATCTCTGTCTCCGGACCACCACCCTTCCAGCCAGGTGTTATCCCACCCCCAGATCCCTCTGCCTGGCCAGGGCTACCACCACAGCTCTCCGACGGGCTACTCGCCCTTCCCTCAACAGCCTGGGTCTCTACGGTACCAAGGTCAGTACAACTTCAATCTAAGTGTTTTTGACCAAGAGCTTTTTTTTTCCACATTCATCATTTGCTGGTGCCTGACGTTGAGGTAAACTCTGAGATGATGATGATGATGATGATGATGAAGCTCATCACTCCACCCTCTTTACCCCCGTCTAGAGCTTTTGTCCCCTGGCGGAGACTGTCTACCGGAGGAGCCCAAACCCAAACGTGGCCGGCGCTCCTGGCCCAGGAAGAGAATCGCCACACACACGTGTGACTACGCTGGCTGTGGGAAAACCTACACCAAGAGCTCCCACCTCAAAGCACATCACCGAACACACACAGGTTGGTTGTCTCATTGTTAAAACGCTGTTTCAAACAGTTTCTATGAAGTTAGAAGAACTTTAGGAAGCACTTTCTCTTGTTGTGTCAGACGTTATTTAGGGCATAGTTAGCCTACACCAACCTTTCAACCAGCTGGGTACTTTCTCATTCACATTATCCTACTTATGTGTGACAGTATTCATTACTGTAGTTTATGGTTTATTATGGGATGGTAGGCCTTTCTTGATTCACAGTGGGAAACTTTGACATGGAATTTTACATTGGATTAATATGAACTGTACTTTTCCTTCTTTATTAATTTAGTCATGTTTTTTGGTCTGTTGCAAAGGAGACAAACATTTAATGGCTGAAATAATCAAATGTATTCATTGTAATGGAACACTTTGTAATAGGCAGCAATGTGACCTTGTGTTTTAACTACAGATCTACATTATGAGAGGATTTTATTTTTTAAAAAACGAAATATATGGCTCTAGTAATTCCAGTTAATTTCCCTCTGAAGTACACTCTTAAGTTCACCTATAACTCTTACCTTCCCTGCTACCCCAAGATGCTTGCCCCTGGCATAACGGCTGTTGTATTGCCAGCAGTAAATTACTCCACTGCATCACTATGGTAAAAGAGAGAGAGAAGCCCAGTTGGCAGGTGTCATGAACAGGCAACAGCAGCAGGTTGATACTGATCCTGTTTAAATACAACCGCAGGTTGATTCGTTTACAATTTATGCACTGCAGGACAGGACCCACCTCTTTCTGTGGTGAGGAGAGTTTGGTCTGTTTTCACTCTAAGGAGAACAAACAAAATTCTAACACACCTCTCTCTCTCTGTCTCTCTCTGTCTCTCTCTGTCTCTCTCTGTCTCTCTCTGTCTCTCTCTGTCTCTCTCTGTCTCTCTCTGTCTCTCTGTGTGTATGTATTGTCATTACTAGGAGAGAAGCCTTATTGCTGTGACTGGGAGGGCTGCGGCTGGAAGTTTGCCCGTTCAGACGAGCTCACACGGCACTACAGGAAACACACCGGGCATCGCCCCTTCCAGTGTGCCAAGTGTGACAGGGCCTTCTCAAGGTCCGACCACCTGGCTCTACATATGAAGAGACACCTATGAGACACTCACTGGACACCATGGACCAAGACTAAAATACTATAAATATTATTACACAGCGACCTGAACTTGTGACTTACAAAAAAAACATTGCCTTCTAGCCATCCATTGTCAAAGCACCAATACAAGCTGTGTGTTTCCTGGTAGTGTTACACTCTCAAGGGTCCAACCCGATGACTAAAGACTGTTCTTTGTCCATCTATGGGCTTGTGATCTGACATTTGACAAGACCCCTCAGAACAACCTCTTTTGTGGGACAAAACTGGAATTGCTCATCTATTTATCGACAAAACCTGGAGGACTAGGTGCCAACGTATGACTGGAAATGTATTATCAGAGATTTACAGGGACAGCCCTAGCCACTAAGCGACCACCTTTTTTTTTGTTTATTGTCTGAAGATTATGATCATTTTCCCTAACATGTAAATTGCCTTTAACATACTAACGGGGGAGGAATCAGAAAGATCACATACTAACGGGGGAGGAATCAGAAAGATCACTACTGGAATTATTTACATTATAAGTCAAAACTTTCTCAGAGCAGAGCTCAACTTGCCCGACTGCTATAAATGCCATACATTATCTGTCTTTCAGTCAGATAATGGGGAGGAACCAGAAAGATCAGTTTCAGGCTACTGGAAGTCTTAGCGGTTTGGTTGTTTTCACTGCAACAATGGGTCAACCTCAGAGCAGGCTCAACTTGCGCGACTGTTCAGTTCACTTAACCCTGGCCCTTAATGTCATTCCCTGTATTGGTTATCAGGGAAACAAGAAACTCAGACAGAACACAGGAAGTGACGGAACACATCCTAAGAGGCTTCTATCTATTCAATCAGAAACAGTCCATTTGTCTTTGTGAAGTTCATACTGTATTAGACATTTATATTTATATTACTCTATTCTTCCAAGCCATTGACTTCAGGTACACATTACATGTATATGTTATAGGATGGTGCTTAAAGACTTTACTATATTAAAAGGTACCAAAGAATTTGAAAAAGAAAACAGATGAGAGTATCGAAGTGTGGTGGTCTTGTCTGTGAGTTTCCTGGAGACCTCTCTCCTTCCACAATTTGACTTTAATCAGGTGAATTACTTTGCTCCTCATTGGTGATGGCAATCTCTCAACGCGCTGTGGTCGCAAAGTGCAATAATGTTATGAGACATTCATATTATTTTTCTAAAGAAATGAGTAACTCTGAACAAAGTTTTTTTTGTTTATAGACAAAATATGTTATATAATCTTAAATGTTGTACATTTGTAAATAAAATGCTTTTGAATGTTTTGTATTGTCTTTTACAACATAAAGAATAAAATATATTTGAAATTAACTTTTGATGTACTGATCACTACTGTTTTTAGACCACTGTTCTGTGAATTCTTCCATAATAGCGTTTACCTGTACAGTGTTTTGATAAATGCATTTACCACTTATCTCAGCCATGTTATTCAAAATCAAGCCATATGATTATCTAGTTTTAATAAACTATATATTTTTGGGCCGTCTATTTATGTAAATTAGAACACATTTTAATAATAATAATAATACATGCTTAAAGTAACTGTCCAGTGTTTCCAGATTTCTATGAAATATGACCTATAATTACTTACAATATGGGTGTAATGGTGTTATTTCCAAATCAAGTCTGTGTTGGAATGGTGTGGGCGTACCAACAACAGAATGGTGTGGGCGTACCAACAACAGAATGGTGTGGGCGTACCAACAACAGAATGGTGTGGGCGTACCAACAACAGAATGGTGTGGGCGTATACCGGTCATTAAAATATTCATGTGAGTAGACACTAATTGGCCAGCTTATCCTCCTCTATGAGCAAATGGCAAGCACTGTTTGAGATACAACTTTGAGGTGTGGTTTCTGTAGTGGGTTTTTTTTCTTCTCCAATTTATGCTTTTGCCACAAATAATTTAGGATGAGTCAACAACATTATTTGGGTATGAGTTAATAACAGAAAATACACTTTTTAAAGTGACTTTTCCACTGGACAGTTATTTTAAGATCTTCATTATTATGCTTAATAATGCTTGTCTCCTTTTTCAAAGCTACAGTATATACACAGATAGTGTATGCACTTCATAATCAATGCAAGCATCCAAGTTGTAGAGCTTCAGTTTCTGGCAATTTCAACAAACGTAAATACATCTTATATAAAATAGTTATTAAACTAGTTATATGTAAATATTTATCAAGATAGACATCCCCGTTTACCTGTTAAAATTCATTTAAAACTAATTTATACAATTCTTTTTTTTCATTATTACTGTCTGTAGTTCCCAAACTCTTATTTTATAGTTCTGTCACGAATAAACAGCACATTAAAAATGCATCAATAGGCCACAGCAGGCTCACACAATGTGTCTCCCTTTCTGATAACGAGACTGCCTCGAGCCATGGAAGACAAAGACACACCGTTAAAAAGATCTTCACAAAACGCACCTCTCCATGTCCTGTTACCATGGCGTTCTCTTTTCACCTGTCAGGAAGAATTAAGAGGTAAGCCAAGTTATTGGCTAGCATTCAGCACCGACACAAAATATACATTCCACTTTGACCCGTACACTGAAGTTAGCCTAGAAACATCAAGTACAACCAACTGAATCCAAACATATAAGGAACCAAGGCCCGTGTCTCAGATTAGAATTGTTGCATGATCTAGGATCAGTTTTGCCTTTTAGATCATGAGTACGATTACATGAACAGATGTCACCTGATCCTAGATCAGCACTCCTACTCTAAGACACTTTATGAGTACGGGCCCTAGGAGGAAATACAGTTGAAGTGGGAAGTTTACATACACTTAGGTTGGAGTCATTAAAACTCGTTTTTCAACCATTCCTCACATTTCTTGTTAACAATCTATAGTTTTGGCAAGTCGGTTAGGACATCTACTTTGTTCATGACACTTCCGACTTCAACTGTATATTGAAGACAATTCTTATTGACAACGTTTTCTAGTTACTGTATGTTCAGCTATCTGCAAGGTTGCTAATTACATGTACATTAAGTCATTAAGCATCATTAAACCTTTTGTTTTCCATTGACATTGTAAGGATTTTAAAAGAATGGATCTTAACTGCCATCTTAGTTACTGAGTAAATATAAGACCCTTTCTTTAGGCTATTATTGCTATTAGGGGATTGTTCAGGCTATCATCATTCAAACGTTTTGCTTCCAGCTTGTTTTAACGGTACTTTTTACTGAAAACAGACATTAGTGAACTTAAGGGGAACCCCTGGGCAAAACCCAAGGGAACATATCCAATAGATTTGCCTATCCTCATTAGGAAGGATGTAAATTCACTCGAAACTTGGCTAACGAGACACTGTTTGTTGTGTGTTTGTTACCACTGCAACAGCAATGCATGAAGCCAAGTTTGGGTGGAAGTCAGTGGGAAGATCTGAGATCAAGGGAAATATTGCTACAGGCATGGGTGTAGGGGGAGGAGTATTGCCCCAACAACTGCTTTCAGTGTGTTTGCATTCAAGTGATTCACAGACCTTTAAATGCACGCTGGTATGTAAATACTATCAATAGATCTGGTGAAATGACCTGTGTTTTAAATAGACATCAATTACTTGGAGTATCTCTCCCACAAACATCAACACAATAATACATTGCTTTGGGTTTGGTGTGTTTCCCAATATGCAAATGTTCACAGAGCTTTAAATATATGCAGGTATGTAAAAAGTATTAGTGGCCATTGATCCTACCTACCTCATAAATCAATTGTGAGTGGAAATACCTGTTTTTTGGTATCTTCTCCTCCTTCCTCCACCGGTCTCTCCTCCTCTTTCCTCCACCGGTGTCTCCTCCTCCTCCCTCCATCAGTGTCTCTGCCCTCCCCCCTCCACCGGTGTCTCTCTCCTCCTCCTCCCTCCACCGGTATCTCCTCCTCCTCCCTCCACCGGTATCTCCTCCTCCTATCTCCACCGGTGTCTCCCTCCTCCTATCTCCACCGGTCACCCCCTTCTCCTCCCTCCACTGGTCACTCCCTCCTCCTCCCTCCACCGGTCACTCCCTCCTCCTCCCTCCACTGGTCACTCCCTCCTCCTCCCTCCACCGGTCACTCCCTCCCTCCTCCTCATCCCTCTACCGGTCACTCCCTCCCTCCTCCTCCTCCCTCCACCGGTCACTCCCTCCCTCCTCCTCATCCCTCTACCAGTCACTCCCTCCTCCTCCCTCCACCGGTCACTCCCTCCCTCCTCCTCCTCCCTCCACCGGTCACTCCCTCCCTCCTCCTCATCCCTCTACCGGTCACTCCCTCCCTCCTCCTCATCCCTCTACCTGTCACTCCCTCCCTCCTCCTCCTCCCTCCACCGGTCACTCCCTCCCTCCTCCTCCTCCCTCCACCGGTCACTCCCTCCCTCCTCCTCCCTCCACCGGTGTCTCCCTCCTCCTCCCTCCACTGGTCACTCCCTCCCTCCTCCTCCTCCCTCCACCGGTCACTCCCTCCCTCCTCCTCCTCCCTCCACCGGTCACTCCCTCCCTCCTCCTCATCCCTCCACCGGTGTCTCCGTCCTCCTCCCTCCACCGGTGTCTCCCTCCTCCTCCCTCCACCGGTGTCTCCTCCTCTGATAATTATCTTTCTGTACCCCCACTCCCCTCTTTGTTATTGGCAGTTAGTTAGTCAATACTTCACCTACATAACTGATTATGAAGACCCAGGCTCTAATTTCAGTCACAGGGAATGTCCACATTACTAACACTTGCTGACCAGACCAGACAGAGGGGCCCAATCCCACCCATCCCCTTCCCCAAACCCACCCTACACCTTCTCCAAATCCACCCTACCCCGTTCCCAAACCCACCCTACCACTTCCCCAAACCCACCCTACCCATTCCCCAAATACACCCACCCACCCCAGCCATCCCTTTCCCCAAACCCCCCCTTCCCCAAATCATCCTTCCCCAAACCCTCCCATCCCCTTCCCTAAACCCTCCCTACCCCTTCCCCAAACCCACCCACCCACCCACCCACCCACCCCCTTCCCCAAACCCCCCATCCCCTTCCCCAAATCCTCCCTACCCCTTCCCCAAACCCACCCACCCACCCACCCCCTTCCCCAAACCCTCCAATCCCCTTCCCCAAACCCTCCCATCCCCTTCCCCAAATCCTCCCTACCCCTTCCCCAAACCAACCCACCCCAGCCCCTAACTCCATGGCCTCATCAGTCGTGGTGTTCGGGCATTGAGTATGAAGGCTAGCTGAGTGTTGGAGGGGTAGAGGACAGGCAGGCAGACCCTCTGCAATGGAACAGAGGGTTAAATACACAACATGATTAATTGGATTGGAAACAGGTGTGAAGGAAGACAAGACAAAACCAATGGAAAATGAAAACCTGATCGATGATGGCTAGAAGACCGGTGACGTCGACCGCCGAGCACCACCCGAGCAGGGAGGGGCATTGACTTCGGCAGAAGTTGTGACACAGAGACTATGTTTATAGCTGAGGTTAAATTAGAGAGAGACAAATGGAATCCACTATAGCTAGAATATATTTCAGATTAAAATGATTTTGTTCATCAACAAAGGTCCTATAAAATGTGCCTACTGTCTTTCACTCTATATACTACATTCTGTAATGTGAATTGGAAACTTTAGATATGTAATGTACGCTATATATATATAGCTGTATGGTTACAGTTCAATTGCAATGCTTGAAAATCCCACTGAACTACTTACGGTGCCTTCGGAAAGTATTCAGACCCCTTGACTTTTTCTACATTTTGTTACGTTACAGCCTGATTCAAAAATTGATAAAATTATTGTTTTCACTCATCAATCTACAACCAATACCCCATAATGACAAATCAAAAACCAGTTTTTAGACATTTTTGCTAATTTATAAAATAAAAAAAAACGGAAATATTTCATTTACATAATTATTCAGACCCTTTACTCAGTACTTTTGTTGAAGCACCTTTGGCAGCAATAACAGCATCAAGTCTTATTGGATATGACGCTACAAGCTTGGCACACCTGTATTTGGGGAGTTTCTCCCATTCTTCTCTGCAGACCCTCTCAAGTTCTGTCAGGTTGCTTGGGGAGCGTCGCTGCACAGCTATTTTCAGGTCTCTCCAGAGATGTTCGATTGGCTTCAAGTCCGGGCTCTGGCTGAGCCACTCAAGGACATTCAGAGGCTTGTCCCGAAGCCACTCCTGCATTTCCTTGGCTGTGTGTTTAGGGTCATTGTTCTGTAGGAAGTCGAACCTTCACCCTAGTCTGAGGTCCTGAGCACTCTGGAGCAGGTTTTCATCATGGATCTCTCTGTACTTTGCTCCGTTCATCTTTGCCTCAAACCCTACTAGTGTCCCAGGCCCTGCCGATGAAAACATCCCCACAGCATGATGCTGCCACCACCATGCTTCACCATAGGGATGGTGCCAGGTTTCCTCCAGACGTGACGCCTGGCATTCAGGCGAAAGAGTTCAATCTTGGTTTCATCAGACCAGAGAATCTTGTTTCTCATGGTCTGAGAGTCTTTAGGTGCCTTTTGGCAAACTCCAAGCGGGCTGTCATGTGCCTTTTACTGAGGAGTGGCTTCCATCTAGCCACTCTACCATAATGTTCTGATTGGTGGACTGCTGCAGAGATGGTTGTCCTTCTGGAAGGTTCTCCCATCTCCACAGAGGAACTCCAAAGCTCTGTCAAAATGACCATCGGGTTCTTGGCTCACCTCCCTGACCAAGGCCCTTCTCCCCCGATTACTCAGTTTGGCCGGGCAGCCAGCTCTAGGAAGAGCCTTGGTGGTTCCAAACTTCTTCCATTTAAGAATGATGGAGGCCATCGTGTTCTTGGGGACCTTTTTGGAACCTTTCCCCAGATCTGTTTCCAATTCATGTCCAATCAGTTGAATTTACTACAAGGTGGATTCCAATCAAGTTGTAGAAATATCTCAAGGATCATCAATTTTGAGTCTCATAGCAAAGGGTCTGAATAATTATGTAAATAAGGTATTTTTGTTTCTTATTTTGAATACATTTGTAAAAAAAATCTTAAAACCTGTTTTTGCTTTGTCATTATTGCTTTGTTATTTTGCTTTGTCATTTTTTATTTGTCACAGAATTATGTGTAGGCTGCTGAGGATTTTTTTATTTAATCCATTTTAAAATAAGGCTGTAATGTAACCAAATGTGGAAAAGTCAAGGGGTCTGAATACTTTCCGAAGGCACTGCATGTACAGTAGACCTACAGTACATACACAGCACTATAGGTAGGAGGGGTTGAACAGGCTGGAGATTTCGGGGTCTTTGGGCGCCCTCTAGTGAAAAAACATCCAATCTCCACTGTTTAACACCTACTCAGGTATCCAGGCACTTTGAAATGTACCATAACCCAAAACAGTTAGACTGTAGGGCTCAATATTAATAATATAAGTTAATGTCTTGATTGATTCCTCTTTAGCTCTTCGTAAACAAAAGGGCCTCAAGAGGACTTCTCCAACAAACCCTGTTTTGTCCCAGTTTTCTCAACATAATTCAGGTTATTCCTGCCTTCTCTATCGCTTCATCGCTTGTATATTTTTATTTTTTTACATTTACAGTTAACTTGTCCCCCAGTTACACCTCACACTATTCCCTAAATATTGTTTCCAGTTCAGCTGCACCCACGGTTAGGTTATTATAAAGCGCACCAACCAACGCCCTAGCCATGACTAACTGTCCCCCACTCCTTAGAGCCAAATGACCAAGGATGATTCATATGGAAGTTGCCCAGCCGGATGGGATGGTAGCCGGGCACAGGAGCCAACCCGTGGGGGAGGAATTTATCATAATGGGCCTGATCATAAGGGAGTGACTGGTGACTGGAATGAATCCATTGAATAAACTTTGCAAATGTATAACACTCCAAAATATAACGTAACCCTAAAGATCTTTATTTATTAAATTCATTTTAAGTTGTTTAATTTGTTGCATCTGCAATGTTTTGGTCTCTCAGAAAAGATGGTAGCCTAACATTGCTGAGAGTACCAGACAGTTGATGTGCAAGTACACCATGATAATATGACACTACTACACTTCAACAGGCTTAACTGAATGAACAGCAAAGATGGAATGCAATATGACATTTTACTAAATCGTTTGGAGAATGGCCTTGTCTCCGAGGGAAGATCCTCGGAGCCAGATGATGTGATCGAATCAACACAATATTAGGCACTTTCAATGCAACATACCGAAACAAAACAAACTATGCACGACTTAGTATGCAAAACTAACTATGCAAGAGATTTTGTTGTAGGCAGAACGCATCAGAGTAGGATTCTATTGCATTGACAGGCAAGACTCAGGCCCGTACTCTACACAGACCGGTGCGCCATAACCAATCAGAGCTGCAGTAGGCCTATATGCAAAGAGACCACTGCCGTATATGGACCTGTGCCATTCACTTTGAACTGGACTGTGTTTACAGCATGAGTCGCCGTGAATAGATGAGCTTGTTTTGAGATCAAAGCGAGAGCTACATGTAGCAACGTGTCCATTTGTTCATATCCTTTGCTAGTTAGTGAGTTATTAGCCCAGATAGAGATAATGTGTAGTCATCAATGGGGGAGTGATTGCTTCATACAAGAACACAAAACGTGTACATTTCTAGACATCTTTGAAAAGCAAGTCAGGTAACAAGCTTTTCTTTTGTCTTAAAGGGGCAGTGTTGTATTTTGAGACAGGTTTCAATAAGCTACGTAGCCAATAGGCAGAGGGTAGCATAATTTGTCTGATTCTCTGTAATAATGGTATGAGAATAATAATGCATTTTATTTTGTAATGTGGTTTATTGCTTCAAACAACACAGCAACATTTTCAGTCGCCTCATTGTCTGAAGGACAAGTGGATAAACAGGTTAATGTCAAGCCCTGCAAGTTTTTTTCAAAAATCTCATGGATTGTAGGTCTACATTGAACACAACACATTAGCTGCTACTGTAGGCTGAACGATAGAACAGCTATTTCTATGTTAAAATATAATGGGATGCATTTTCTCCATTGTTTTTTATGGTAGGCCGTTGTGGTAGGCCAATATTATGATCAAATAGCCACAGTAGCCTACCTGACCACTGTTTAAACGAACTTAACCATTGTTAGTTGGGTAGGATGTTTTGAAGCTTGCATAGGGAAGAATTTCCCCAAATCATTTCAGGCAAGATGTAACATGATGAGTGAATAAGATTGCCACCAGTAAGCATTTCATTGAACTGTGAATCCTACACCACTATCCTGTACTTGATTTGTGCACTATAGCCACTACAATGAAGGCTACAGTATTTTATAATAGCCAAGCCGATGCATTGTATGCAGAACATATACTGTCTGAACATGTCCAATAAGAAACACTTGTTTTTGTTTTCCTTAATGAACTGTGACTCAGTAGAGGAAGGTTTCAGAGCACTCTGGGTTCTCCACCAGAACAGGTTTCAGAGCACTCTGGGTTCTCCACCAGAACAGGTTTCAGAGCACTCTGGGTTCTCCACCAGAACAGGTTTCAGAGCACTCTGGGTTCTCCACCAGAACAGGTTTCAGAGCACTCTGGGTTCTCCACCAGAACAGGTTTCAGAGCACTCTGGGTTCTCCACCAGAACAGGATTCAGAGCACTCTGGGTTCTCCACCAGAACAGGTTTCAGAGCACTCTGGGTTCTCCACCAGAACAGGATTCAGAGCACTCTGGGTTCTCCACCAGAACAGGTTTCAGAGCACTCTGGGTTCTCCACCAGAACAGGTTTCAGAGCACTCTGGGTTCTCCACCAGAACAGGTTTCAGAGCACTCTGGGTTCTCCACCAGAACAGGTTTCAGAGCACTCTGGGTTCTCCACCAGAACAGGTTTCAGAGCACTCTGGGTTCTCCACCAGAACAGGATTCAGAGCACTCTGGGTTCTCCACCAGAACAGGTTTCAGAGCACTCTGGGTTCTCCACCAGAACAGGTTTCAGAGCACTCTGGGTTCTCCACCAGAACAAGTTTCAGAGCACTCTGGGTTCTCCACCAGAACAGGTTTCAGAGCACTCTGGGTTCTCCACCAGAACAGAGCAGCTACATGACAGGACAATAGGTGGCACTGCATCACCAGACATGAACTTCCACCAGGGCTGCTCACGACTATAATGACAATATCCATAATAACAATAGGTAAATGTGCCCTCACAGACACAACATAAATCCTAACGCACAAAATAAAATGTTTTTCACAGTATATTTAGCATTTAAGATCTACATTAAGTGATTTTAAGTGTACACTATTAGTGTTAGATGCATAGCCACTGATATGAACTGGAACAATCATATGTATAGAGAATAAAATATGCAACATCATTCCACCTCCTCATTCCACTAGCTCTGTCTGTTCTTGATAAAGGCATCAGAGACTTTGAAGCTTTAGTTTGAACTCCCAAACCATTTAAAGCTGCAATATGTACATTTTTGGGCAAAGCAACCAAATTCACATAGAATTTGTTCTTAACTGACTTGCCTAGTTAAATAATGGTTAACTATTTTTTTTAACATAGACATTTTTAGTTACAGATCTGTCATCATCTGTCTAAGCAGCGGTAGATCTGTGCTATGTGCACTATGTCTTCCCGTGTGTAATGTGGGTCGTATAAAGGGGACCAAGGCGCAGCGTGTAGAGTGCTCATATTTACTTTTAATGGATATACTTAAACAAAACGACCGACAACAGTTCCGTCAGGAGCAGAAACCGGTCTCACTGGACTGGGGAGACGCACTGAGGACCGAGTGCTCAAAGCAGGCACCGGCCGTACTGGGTTATGGAGGGGTACTGGAGGGAGAGCACGAGGAGCAGGCACAGGACGTACTGTGCTATGGAGGCGCACTGGAGAGAGAGTGCGAGAGGCAGGCACATGCTCATCACAAAAAGCACGAGGAATTGGCTCAGGTCCCAGTCCTGGCCCAGCCAAACTACCCGTGTGCCCCATCCCAAAAAACAATTGGGGGCTGCCTCTCGTTCTTCCCAGGTAGGCTCCGATATCGCTCGATTACCTGGCCCCAAGTCCAGTCTCTCCTCTCAATCCACTCCTGATGTGACCAGGTGTCCATTTCTGCCCGGGCACACCACTTGATCCAATCATGTCGGGTAGTTCTGTAACGTGGGTCGTATAAAGGGGACCAAGGCGCAGCGTGTAGAGTGCTCATATTTACTTTTAATGAATATACTTAAACAAAACAACAAAACGACCGACAACAGTTCCGTCAGGTGACATACACTAAACAGAAAACAACTACCCACCAAACCCAGGAAGAAAACCCCCTACTTAAATATGATATCCAATCAGAGTGTCACGTCCTGACCAGTAAAGGGGTAATTTGTAATTGTAGTATGGTCAGGGTGTGGCAGGGGGTGTTTGTTTTGTGTGTTTTGGGGTTTTTGGTTCTAGGGGATTTTGGTTCTAGTTTTCTATTTCTATGTTTCTTTTTCTATGTGTGGCCAGGTATGGCTTCCAATCAGAGGCAGGTGTCTTTCGTTGTCTCTGATTAGAAGCCATACTTAGGCAGCCTGTTTTTCCTATGTTTTTGTGGGTGGTTATTTTCTGTGTAGCCTGTGTGCCTTATGGAACTGTATCGTCGTCTGTTTATTTTGTTTTGAGTGTTCTTTCTAAATAAAAGTAAGAAGATGAGCACTTTACATTTACATTACATTTACGTCATTTAGCAGACGCTCTTATCCAGAGCGACTTACAGTAGTGAATGCATACATTTCATACAATTTCATACATTTTTTTTTTCTGTGCTGGCCCCCCGTGGGAATCGAACCCACAACTTAACCGCTGCGCCTTGGTCTGTCCCTTACGACGCCTATGACACAGAGGCAACGAGGATCAGCTGCCTCCAATTAGAGATCAACCCAAACAATCCCAACATAGAAATAGAACAACTAGAACTTAAGCATAGAAATAGAAAACATTGAACAACCCAAAACACCCTCTGTCACGCCCTGACCTACTCTACTATAGGAAATGACATCATACTAGGGTCAGGACGTGACACCGTGATTAAGTTTCATTTTTGCATCTTTTACTTTTAGTTTTGTACACCAGCTTCAAACAGCTGAAAATACAATATTTTTGGTTATGGAAAATATACTGCTCAAAAAAATAAAGGGATCACTTAAACAACACAATGTAACTCCAAGTCAATCACACTTCTGTGAAATCAAACTGTCCACTTAGGAAGCAACACTGATTGACAATAAATTTCACATGCTGTTGTGCAAATGGAATAGACAACAGGTGGAATTTATAGGCAATAAGCAAGACACCCCCAATAAAGGAGTGGTTCTGCAGATGGAGACCACAGACCACTTCTCAGTTCCTATGCTTCCTG